>NC_052486.1:164585-275636 GCF_009730915.1 Dioscorea cayenensis subsp. rotundata | reverse complement strand
ATCTCATAAGAGGTATGTATCAATCATGATTTCCATATCGTGTAGTGGAAAATCATCTTTGGGACATGCTTTGTTTAAGTCCCCAAGTCCACACAAATTCGATTTGCCCATTCTTCTTCTTGGATGAGCACTATGTCGGCAATCCAATTAGGGTACTTTTTCCTCCCTTATGAAACCCAGACTTCGATTAGTTTCTTGGTTTCTTCAATGACGTCTCTCCTCTAGATCAAACTTCATTTTCTTGGTGCTTGTTTCTATCGGTGGAAAAACTTGGGTCAATGGCGAGCTTATGACTCTGCTATCTCGTGTCAAGCCCTGGCATCTCCTTATAGCTCCATGCAAAACAGTCAATATACTCCACAAGAATGCTTTGAATGGCTTCTTTCTCTTCTTGAGCTGAGTTGTGCACTTAGAAAAGTGGGTTTAGGATCGTCCCTCACTTCCCAAGTTGATTTCTACTCAACTCATCAATTGTAGCTTGACCCTCCATCTTCAAGCTCAGGGTGCATCCTTCAATTTTTATATCTTTCTCATGAGGTGGTCATCTCGACACTTCCTCAAATTTGGATCTTCATCTCTCTGGACCGACCCTTCATTAGCCGACACCATGCGACATTCAACATATTTGCTCATCTTGAAACCCAAGACCCCTCTTGCTCGAGCTCCTTGGCCTTGCATAGCAATCTTGAAAGGATGCCAAAGCTTCTCAAAGAGAATATGCCTGCCTCTGAATGCTGCAAACTAACCCCAGACTTGCTTTTATCAATCTTCTTAGTTTAGGAGGATAGTAGCTTGAACTCCTCAAAGGCCAAGGTTCTTCATCTTCCATCGGGTTTGCTCATCAAAATATCTTCATCATCGATTTGTTGGGATCTAGACTTTATGAAAAGAGAATCCCTCTCCTTGATGGCGTAGAAGGCACATAAAAGGTAATGAGCAGCTCTCATGAAGTTAACATGTCAGACTCATCCGTAGCTTTGTAAAGGCCCTTCCTAAAGTCTTTTTGTAACATGCACGTGAGAGCTTTCAACCGGAACTTCATCATCATCATCTTCTGCTTTTAATTGGTAGAAATGAAAGCTCTTCTCCGTCGAACCATCACTTCCAAAATATCGCGCTCTTGTGACGACTGAAGTTGAGTGAGCCGATTTGTATGTCTTCATGATCTTTTCTTCTTCGAAGACTCAGATCACTTCAGCGCGGTTTCAAAGCGTAACTGAACCTTCTTTCCGATGAGCTTGGTAGTTTTAGAAACTTTCTATAAGAGCGCCATCTTTGGTCAGAGAAAGCTTGCCCCCCTTTGGTGTTTCCACTAAAATACCCTCGCATCCTCATAGTTGATTTCTACTGCACACCAAACGGTTTGAATCTCCCCATCTATGCAGTGTATACATCATCATCCTTCATACTTTCAAACATTGGTGCAAAGTGGAAGGAACCACATAAATTTTCACGCAAGCCATGGTCTTCCCAATAATGCTCTATAGGAAGCATCGCAGTGTTGATAACATGAAACTTCACATCTCGACGTCGACTTCCCAATCTTTTAAAAGGGAGAGTAATTGACCCAAGGGCTTTCGACTATGCTCGGTTAAAAGCCTTGACAACAATCTTTTTCACCGATAGGTGATATGTCTCCAACGCTAAGGCATGCAAGGTCTTTAGTGTCATCGACGTATCTGGGATGAGCCTGGATCAATGAGGATTCGGTTAACCCTTGTCCCATCACAAGACCCAGTAACATATAAGGGCCTATTGTGCTCCTTTTTCGTCCCTCAAATAACAAGTCCTTCTCTGAGAAATTAATCTCGGAGAACCAAATGCGTGAGAGAGCTTCACTATGAGCTTCAAAGAAATAAGCTTGAGTACTCTCCGGTTTTGCAAGACATGGATCAATGTGTCTCGAGCTCTCGCGACATCATCGCCGCATCAAAAACACTTAGTTGAGCTGGAATCTTCTTCAAGTGGGCGTAATATTGTAATCTTGTGTCTTGAAGTAGAAGTCTTCCGTGGTTGCACTAATATCTTCATTAACATCAATCACTTTCTTTCCCTTTATCTTTAGTGCCACATGCTTGCTCGAAGCCTTCGTGATCGTTGTTAATCATTGAGGCTCCTCCTCCTCATCTTGGTGGATGCACTCCATTATCATGCCTTCCTTTGATTGTCAAGGCATAGCATGTACTCGACATCTCAAAATACTCCTCGTAGGCTGTACTTCAGGCTTTTCTGACTTGAGTACTACGAACCAGATTTCTTTGAAACCATTGCAATCTTCCAATGTATGCCCTATCAAATGATGAAAAGGACAATACTTAGGATGATTTTTAATATTTATAGTAACATCCCTTTTCTCCTTTAGAAGCAATAACCCTTCCTCCGCCATTTTCTGAAATAATTCTTGAATTTTATCTCTTCTTATGGAGAAGCTCCCATCACTTACACTGTTTAGAAGATAAGGTGCTCTTCCTTCCTTCATGTCAACTCTTCGATCTTCACTATGGTGAAGATGTGTCTCCTCTTGACAAAAAGAAAGATTCACAGGTTCCATGATCCCAGACTCATTCCAAGGGGCATCACCATCTGGAATATGTGGCTTTCGATGAGTGAGGTCATATGCCACCTCTTTGATAAAGAGACGGAATCTCTTCATATGGCATCACCTTTCGAAGTATTTTTATACTTAGGTGCTCTTCTTGATTTCTCCTTTGGATAATCTTTGGTTTGCTTGATAAGATTGTGTTGAAGCTTCCTCGCAACCTCGCATTCGCCATTCGAACCCTTTCCTTAAAAAGCTTGTTTCTTTTTACGCTTTTTTTACTCACATACGGTCTCCCATGTCGATCATATAAGCGCTCGGTACAGGAATCATCCTCATCTGGATAGTAGAGCTCAAGTTCATCTTCATCATCAACATCATCCCAAGCTTCTTCTTCATATATGGTAATAACTCGACAAGTCTCAACCATGGGCTCTTCATCTACGAGACTCGTCCCAAGTCCCGAGAGTAGCTCCTTGACCTCATCAGGAAAATAATCACCTAATGTAATTAGGGCTCTCTCCTTTGTCGATAATCTTCCAAGGAGTCAATATATTCCTCAATAATTGACTTCTTGTAATGGAATTCAATGAGCTTCACTCATACACGCTTCTTTTTCTTGTTCTTGATCTTTTTATTTTTTTCTTAGATTTTTTGTTTGGGCTTCTCATTGGGTTCTTGAGCTCTCCGCCACTTGATACCGGGGGAGCTCTCCCAGCTTCTTCAACATTTTTCTTGACTTCTTTGAGATGAAAATTTTCCCATAAGCCTTCTGGAACTCCAAGAGGAGCAGGCTCCTTGGGAACTTGAGATCCTCCCTCAGCTTGCAGGCCTTTTGATATGCCCCCTGCATCTTGCCCCCACAAAGTTTCTTCTTGTAGTGCTGATTGACACATAGTTGGTATGTTACATTGGTTGGTCGAGCAACACATTTTTTTAGATAAAGTAATCTTCCCTTCTTGATCATGCCGCTCAATCCAATCTTTTAAATACATAGCGGTTCTCAATCGAATGACCCAATATTACGTGATATGGACTGAAATTTGGGTAATCCTTCTTGTCCGCTTCTTACAGTCGTTTGCTACGCATGCTGCAAACCCACCTTCGATGCATCTTTGAATATTTTTCATCACTTTTGTCTCTTCTAAAGGAATATTTTTTTGCTCATCCTCTCTTGAAGAGAACTTATAGGCTTGGGTGGTTCACTTCCACTCCCAAGTGATGGTGGTTTTAGCTTATCATAATTTCTTTCGATGTAGTGCTCTCCTTACCTTATCGATTGCAAAGGCTACATGCTTAACACCGTCACGGTTTTCTTGGCTTTTCTTTGTCTACTTTGGTGGGTTGCATTGCAGATACTACCCTTGGACTAGTCCTTTCCAATTTTTTGACTTGAGAGATTAAGTCTTGGAAGGTATGAATATCGGACGAGCTGAGAAATGGAGCCATCGATTATCAATATTCCCTACCAATAGCCCCCATGCTTGCATCGATCAAGTGGTGCTCACACTTGATGCTCAAGTTACGCCATCTCATCACATAATCTATGACCTTCTCATCCTTGTTA
The DNA here is from genome assembly GCF_009730915.1 of Dioscorea cayenensis subsp. rotundata. Taxonomy (NCBI): domain Eukaryota; kingdom Viridiplantae; phylum Streptophyta; class Magnoliopsida; order Dioscoreales; family Dioscoreaceae; genus Dioscorea; species Dioscorea cayenensis. The sequence continues at coordinate 271,530 of NC_052486.1, read as the reverse complement.
CGCCTTGTGTTAGCCAAATCGGCTATAGTGAATTTTATCCAGTAACTCCCCGAATCGGACCCTAAAGGAGTCCTTCATTTGTTGCCATGTCTGAATGGATTCGGGTTGTAGGTTTTGCATACCATTCAAAAAGCCACCCCGAGTTAAAGCTGGCGGCAAATTGTCTCAACAACAAAGATGGGTTGTTGCTTGTGTCCCCACATCTTTGTTATGAAATGAGCTAAATGTTGATCGGGGTTCCCTAAGCCCGTTAAAAGCGCTTGAACTTGGGAACATTGTATCCCTTAGGATAAAGCCACTTGATCATGAAAGCTTGAGTAGGGGCTTATCACCATCACTTTTCAATGTAGCACCCTTGGCTTGTTTTAATTGTCGAGCAACTATCTTTTTGTACTTCTTCTCGAGAAATCATTGGCTCGCATCGCTGCAGATGTTCCGACTTGCTCATGCAACCCAAGAACTTCTTCTTCATCATCTTCTTCCTCTCGGATAACTTATACGGATGGCGCTTGCCTATGAACCTTTGAATTATCACGGGAGCATATTACGGACTCGATCACTCAAGCGAGAGATCACACCGATTAAAGACGCATAGCGATCGCATCATAGATATGTGATCTTTCTCTCGTTGATCGATTGCTTCTTTAATCTTGCAAACATTGGATCTTTGTTTGATGTAAAAAAAATAAGGTTGTCATCTTCTTCCTCACTTGAATCATTATTCCTCCTAGGAGGAGTTTCAAACCCAGACTACTTGGGCGAAGGATTTTTGCCCTTTCTTGTGCCCACTTTCTTGTAATACTTGATCAAAATCATCTTGTTGCATGCCACTTGTACTAGCTGTTGTCTTCTTTCTCGACCCTAGTGAAAGGGACGCTCTGGTTCGGTGGGTGTTGAGACCCCTCGAGTAATCACACGTCACGGTGTGTACTTCTAGATCCTCCATTTCTTCATCTGGTTTCCTTATCCACTGGAACCTTGAACGATGAGCAGAGGGTGTGGTCCTCTTGTAGGCTTGCTTCTTTGTTATGGCAAGCCTATCAAATCTGAAGCTCGTGACTTTGAAAGTAAGTTCTTTTTCTTTAAATAGAACTCCCTCGGTGTCATCTTTTCAGTTTGCAGCTTCCTGTAGGAGGTGTAGTTATCATAAATTTTCTTGGAAAAAGTGTTCTTGGAATTGTAGGACCTTGGTGGCCTGCCCCCTTTCATCATGCTACCTTGTGAAGACCCGAAGCTCACTGGGTTGTGGAGTTCTCCTTCACCATTCCGTGAGTGTGAAAGAGTTGGTAAATGAATTTGAAAAGCCATTCCCCGAGCCTTGGAATGAGACAAAACTCGCCTTCTCTTGGGGTGAGGGTGTCTTCCTCTTGGTCAGTCTTGGGCGCCCCATCATAAAGGATTTTGTTGAGGCAGCCTTGGGCTTCTTGAAGATACCACTCCTTTCTCCTTCGATCGTGATTGTGAATGAAGGTTCTTCTTAGATCCCTCTCCTCCCTTAATGCTCATGAACTTTCTTTGGGAAGGTGAGTCGGTCAAACAGATGCTTTAGCAGCAACGACATCCTCTTTGACCTCAGCAGGTGGTATAACATTCGGCCGTCGTCCCCTTGATGGCAAACGTGGGACATGAACTTCAGTTGGTGATGACGGTGGGCTTGGCATGAAGTTGACATATTCAAAGCAGATCCCAAATTTGATCTCGGCTCCAGCTGATGCCCGGTGTACTGCGAAGCATATGGAAGCTTCACTTGAGTGCCTTCACCAAGGAAAATGGTGCATGATGCAGCTGCATTGTTGGTGTTGTTTGTTGGTGCCATTGCAAAAACCTACAAAGGAAAACATTGCGTTAACAACAATGGTGATTTTTTTTTATCTACTTTTTTTTTACTTTCTCATTCACACTTTGTTTCAAAGATGGGAGGAGAAGTTCATGTCCCACCGGGCGTGCCAGAATTTGTGGGCTCCTTTCTTTCCACCCGGCCTTTAATTGGTATTGACCGGTTGAAAAGCATGGATCACAAATCAAAATTTAATTTTTTTTTTATATTTCAGATGATTGCGGGTTCATAACTCCTATTAGGGGGCAAGCCCCCAATATTAATTACCCCAAACAATGTCATGGGAACCTCCGATTAAGAAACAAGTGTGAATGAGAAGTAACTAAATAAACATGATAATTTTTTTATATTTAATTTCAAAGATGCATGCGAATACATGATCGTAGACAAGAATACAAAAGAAAAGAGCTATTCTCTAAAAGAGCTTAACAAGAGATTTTTTTAGAAAGAGCTATTTTTATCATGCTCTTCAAAAATTTATTTTTTAGCTGGCGCTCTTAGCTCCTATACTGAAAGTGTGTCAGAAGATCCTTTTAGCTTTGTGGATGTAGCTCTCCTCAATTTCTTTTTTTTTATGTGGGTTTGTGTCTTGAAACATAGCTTAGTCCAAGCTGCAGCCACTCTACATTTACGAGTTGCCTACTTGGCCACTTTTGCTTCTTTTATCGCTGAAGACCTTGGCTCTTTGCGCTTGTAAAATCTCCAGTTCCTTGACTTGTGAAACTCCTCAAGTCTTTGGCTTCTTAGTACTTTAAAACTTCAGAGTTGCATTTGTCGTTTACATGATGCATTTAGGTCTTAGCTCTTCAATGCTTTTGAGCCTTGACCATTTGATTTTTTTTTTTTTTAAAGTCGTGACCTTTAACATGGCTAGGTCATTAACTTGATAATTTTGACTTGATTTTAAAATGATCCTCAAACTCTGAAAGAGATCTTATAATGGGCTTAGAAAAAAATCTTTTGCCAACTCAACCTTTTCGATGAATGTTGACGAGAAACATTTTTTGGTGAAAATTTTTCATTCCTTTTTTTATTCATCATCATTTTTTTCTCTGTGAAATTTTTCATTTTTTTAACTCTTCCTTTCATTTCAAGAATTTTTACTTTTCATTGCACCTCTTTTTCACTCCAACGAGTGTCGAAAAGACCTCAAGTGAGTTTCAAGAAAATCTTTGTCAACTCTTCTCTTTTTTTATGAGTGTTGACGAGAGATATTTTTTTGTGAACTTTTCATTCATTTTTTTTTATCACTTCAAGGAATTTTTTTATTCTTCTTTTCATTTAACTTTTTTTACTCCAATGAGTGTCAAAAAACCTCAAAGTGAGCTTGAAGAAATGGTTTGATTTTTTTTATGAAAAATTTCTCTTTACCCCAAAAGTGTCAAAACTTGAGGTGGAATTAGAAAAAAATTATGAAAAAAATTTCTCGTTACCCCTAGAAAGTCGAGACTTGAGGTGGAATGAGAGAAATTTCATGAAAAAAATTTCTCGTTACCCCTAGGAAGTCAAGACTTGAGGTGGAATGAGAGAAATTTCATGGAGAATTTCTCGTTACACCAAGAAAGCCAAGGCTTCGAGGTGGAATGAGAGAAATCATAAAAAATTTCTCGTTACCCCTAGGAAGTCAAGACTTGAGGTGGAATGAGAGAAATTTCATGGAAAAATTTCTCGTTACCCCAGAAAGCCAAGGCTCGAGGTGGAATGAGAGAAATCATGAAAAAAATTTCTCGTTACCCCTAGGAAGTCGAGACTTGAGGTGGAATGAGAGAAATTTCATGAAAAAATTTCTCGTTACTCCAAGAAAGCCAAGGCTTCGAGGTGGAATGAGAGAAATCATGAAAAATTTCTCGTTACCCCAAGAAAAGCCAAGGCTTCAAGGTGGAATGAGAGAAATCATGAAGAATTTCTCGATTACCCCAGAAAAGCCCGAAGCTTCGAGGTGGAATGAGAGAAATTTCATAGAAATTCTCGTTACCCCAAGAAAAAGCCCGAGCTCGAGGTGGAATGAGAGAAATTTCATAGAAATTCTCGTTACCCCAAGAAAAAGCCAGGCTTCAGTGGTGGAATGAGAGAAATTTCATAAGATTTTTTTAGATAGGGAGGCCTTACAAGAATAAAATTACCAAAATACCCCCACTCAAATTCATCCTTTACTCTTTTTTTTTTCTCATTTTTTTACTCTCTGTTTTTTTTAACCCATCCTTTCATTTTCCCATATTTTCCTTCTTCTCTTATTTTTACTCACCCTTCTATTTTTTTCCATATTTTTTTCCTTCTCTTTTTTTCAAACTCACCCTTCCATTTTTCCATATTTTTTTGTCTTCTCTCTCTTTTTAACTCATCCTTCTTTCATTTTTCCATCTTTCTCTTTTTTTTTTACTCACCCTTCATATATTTGTTTTTATCATTTTTTTCTCTCGACCTCTTTTTTTACCAGAAATGCCCCCTCACCAATAAACTTCTCCTCCATATATCTTTTTTTAAAAGAAAATATCATCATTCTAAAAAAAAAATCAAATATGGGGACATAGCAAAATAAGACACGGGGGCCTAAACTAATTTTTGAAAGGAGCATGCTTGGAGTTTCTAACCATGATAATAATAATAATAAAAACTTTGCAAGGAGATAAGTAAAAAAAAAAACTAGGGAGAAGATAAAACTAGGGAGAACCACATGCAAGCTCATCGCCAACTAAGACTACGAGTTGCTCTCGGATCTAAATGTACTCTTTAAAAAAACAACAATGATCTGCGAGTTCTACATCCTCGATTACGGCATGCTAATCTTCAATCTTTTTAGACAAGGCTATCGACGCGGGACCGGGATCATGGCTTAACCGATGGTTCATTCTCTTTCATTCTCTTGTAGGGGCATAGAAAGCGAAACACCCGGTTCGCGCTAGGGAGGAGGAGTTCATCTTATTCCCGAGGCTTTCGAGAATTTGGATCACCGTGGGGGACAAAAGATTAGAGCTCGAGGCCGGGGTAGGAGATGACGGCCTTAACACAGAGTTTGTCGATCTCTGGATTCCACAAGGCCGTACAACCATCACCGATTGACGACGGCTTCAACCACAGGCTCAGCGAGAGAGGAAGAGAAAACACGGGAGAAAAAGAGAGAGAGAGAGAGAGAGAGAGAAGTTCATGCTCATTCATGTGCGAGGCATTTACTTATCTTTTAAAATGCATAGGGCATGAGCGTGCATTGTTTCTTTTTTATTATTCTTTTTTACGCTAAAAAAAACAGAATGCATGCAAGGATGAACATGCATGAGTTCCTTTTTTTTTTTAAATGCATGCATGAATCATATGTACGTGCACATAGTTTTTTTTTAATACAGGCAAGGATTTATGTACACATGCATATTTTTTTTTATTAATCCATGCAAAGGATTATATATAATAACGAGATTGAAAACATGGTACCTCTTCTTTCCCTGTCCACTTGTTAAATTCTCTTTGTTTTTTCTTCCTTCTCCTCCTCTTCTTCTTCCCTTCTTTGTCTCTCCTCTGTTCTGTCTCTCCTCTCTATTTTCTCCCCGCTTTCTTTTTTTTCCTTTTTTCTTCCGTCTTCTGTCTCTCTCTCTTTTTTTCGCCTCTCCCAAAAATCCTCAATACCCCGAAGAATCTCCAACTACCGGGAGAGATTTTCTTTTTTTATTATTATTATTTTTTTAAATTTTTGAATTCAAAAATTCGATCCCTATCCATAATCTCCTTTTTGTATTTATTATTATTTTATTTTTATTTATTTATTTATTTTTGAATTTCCCTCTCTTTTTTTATTATTATTCATATATATATATATATTAAATTTCAAACGAATATATATATATATATATTCTCTTTCCTCTTCTTTTTTCATTCCTTTTTTTCTTTTAAGCATCTGTTCCCCAAAAATCCTCAACACCCCGGAAAAATCCTCAATCACGTGAGAATTTTTTCAAAAATTTAATTTTTCAATTCTTATCACTTTTTTTGAATTTAAATTCTTTTTTTAAACTTCAAACTCCCTCTTTTTCCCTCTCTCTTTTATTCATTTTCATTTTTTTTAATATCTTATTATTATTTTTTATTTCAATTATAAATTCCTAATAGAATTAGGAATTAAAAGAAAACCATATAAACAAACATATTAGTATATATATATATATATTATATAAATATTTTAGTAATTTTAATTTTGGGTCGGGTACGGATTGGGGTACGGGTCGGGTATTAGAATTCCCATACCCGCACTCGCACCTGTTTCATACAAGTCGGGTTTTATTCAAACCTGACCCGAAATCCGGTCAAATCAGATTTTACCTATTAAACTCGGGTCGGATCAGGTTGGGTAGGGTCAGATTTGGGTATTATTGCCATCTCAACACCCAGCTTTAGATAAACTCATATTTTATCATTAATTAGTTCTGAACGAATGACGCATTTCTTTTTAGTCTGGAGGGTACCACTTAGTTTTTTTTTAAAAAAAATCTTTTTAGCTTTGTATATTTACTTTATTATTTTTTTTAGACTTCATTAGTGGGTAATGCAATTTTTTATTTTAATTTCTGTTATATTTTTCAGTGGAGGCTGGAGCTGTGATTTATTTATTTAATAATAATAATAATATAAAAAATAAAAATAAAAATAAATAATTAATATTTTCATATATATATATATAATATAAACTAATAAAAGCATCTCTTCTCTGACATCGGCCCGCCAGCCATCCATCTCTCTCTCTCTCTCTCTCTCTCTCTCTCTCTCTCGGTTCATCAATGGCGGAAGTCGTGGACCTCCTCCTCTTCTCCTCGCTTTCCGACGACGAATACTCCTACGATGCCCCCAATCCATCCACCGTCGACCCATTCCTTCCTTTCGACCACGATTTCTTCTCCCCCGTCGCTTTCCCCTCTTCGCCGGAGCCCCTGCAGCTCGGCCTTGCCTTCGGCTTCGATTCCGATGCGGAAGGGGATGAAGATGGTCCCCAAATCCCTAACTTTCTCGGGGACAGCGATAGCCGGGATGAGGAATTCGAGTGGGAGGAAGTCACCAGCCGGCTGGATGTCCTCTCGATGATGGTCGGCCATGATCGGGATTCCGATCGGGATCTTGTTGAGAACGTCGATTGGGAGGTCCTCTTGGCCGTGAACGACGAGCTTGTCTACGCGTCGGAGTACGAGGTTCTCTCCAGGCAGCACGATGGATTCTCGAGAACCGGCACGCCAACGGCGAGGTCGGTGATTGAGATGCTTCCTTCGGTCGTGCCCTCGGAGGGCACGTCCTGCGCCGTTTGCAAAGAAGAGTTCTTGTTGGGCGGGGAGGAGGAGGCGAAGATGTTGCCGTGCTCACATTGCTATCACAGTGAATGCATTCTCCCATGGCTGAAGGAGAGGAATACTTGCCCTGTTTGTAGACGGGAGCTGCCGACCGACGCCGAGGAGTGCGAGGGTTTGAGCAGTGAGTGATAGGTATGATTTCCAGATGCTCCCCTTATGCTTAGCAAGATGTTTTCTTTGAGAAAGATGATGGTTTGTTTGGAGTTTGTGATAATTGGGATTTTCCTCTTGCTCTTCTTCAATTAGGTAATTGGTAGTGATATCAATGTTTGCTGAGAAATGTTATCCATTTGAGGTCATTTGGGATTGTTAACTGATCTTCATACCCATACATACACCAATGAACAAATGTAAATTTATCTCCTTTCCTTTTTTTTCATCCTTTTGTTGTTTGGTTTAAGCTGATGAAGGGGATTCCTTGAATGGAATTCATGCGGTTCTTGATGGTTAATCCATTTTCTATATGCTTGTTATCTTTACCTTCCATCTTATGTTGCTTTGAGATGGTGAGCGGATTCTAGAGCATGTGTAGATTCTTTCTTTCTCCATATATCTGCTGTTTTTTTTAGCTATTGCTGGGAGTTTTTCAGATGAAATTTAAGTGGTTCTTGAATGTTGATACCATTTTTTATGCATTTTGCGTGTGTCCTTAAAACAAATTTGTTGTTCTAATAATTTGATTGATTTGTTGCGTGTGTTGCTTGTAGTGTTTTTGATGCTTGAAACTCACTGTATTCAATATTTATGGTTTTCCTTTTGGGGAGTTTTTGCAACTTTAATAGGAATTAGTGGAATCAAAGTGTTCTGGCATTAAGAAATTAATACTTATTGCAAGAGATCACCATGTGCATATGGAATAGAATTGGTGCTTGTGTTGTTCTAAAGTCCCAGAAGTGTTGTCATCAGATACTGTCGAATGCATATCTTTATTCTTTGAAAGAGTGTTAGCTTTTTTCAACACCTTCATTCCATGCGCTTATTTTACATGCCTTGTAATCTCACAATTTTTAGCACATCTAAAAATTACTTTAAAATATGTTCATCGGTTGTCTCCATCCTTTGGATGAGAACAACTGAAAACACACGTCTAAACTGAGGCATAGCCAAATCTTGGATGCTCCATTAGTGTATGAAGTTAGTTCTTGGATTCCTTTGGATTTTTGTCATCATGAAATTAATGTATTTTAATCTAATACTAGTTGCTCATTTAGTAATCCATTCCACCACATCGCTTTCCAAAAGGACATGCTGCTACTTGCCAAGTCAAATACCGTGTTATAGTGTAGGATATAGTTTTCAATACAGGAAACTGTGGGCGGTATAAGGCTGTGTGGAGATAAAGATTTTAGTGGTGACTAGGCTTAATGGTTATTCTGTTTTCTGGCGTATTTCTACTGATAATCAATAGTTACCAATTTACTCTTGATAGTATCACATCGTTAGGAGACAAGGATTATCATGCAAATGCTGTGGTGTACTTTGTTTCTTAGGCATACTTCTTTGATCTTTTTTTATGCTGCAATGAAGGTTCTCCATGGCCTTTATGTGACTTAATGGTCATGTTATTGTATAAATCATGCCTTAGTATAAATAACATTACATGTTCTTACCTATTTAAACTTTCATTGGTTTACAGGACATACATGTATCAGATATGTCAATGTTTTTTGCAGCATGAGAAACCCATAATTCACCCTTCGGAAATATAAGCTGTTACTTAGACACCTTCCATTAATTGTGAACATTTTGCTAGGCGATCTAACTTTTTGTGCATGTTCGACCATCACAATGGAACTAAAAGGGTTTAGAACTTCCAATCTCTGTCCACTATCTATGCTTTAATATATTAATCAATAAATTCTCTATAACATGATTTGCGTTAAGGCATGCTTACTTGCATTAGAAAGTGGTAATTCATTCTGATTTTAATTTAGAGTACCGAAATGGAGTTACTAGTTGGAGCAGGAAGGGACAGTAAGGAAATTCCTTGAAAGATGATCATTTTCCAAGTCCTGTTCAAGCAGGGCATTCGTGTATATGTACCGATTCTGATCAGTGTTTCCAGGAAGATGCATTCTCATGCCATTGAAATGCCGAAAACATGATATAACAGAACATCTGGAATGCATGTACAGTTTTTTATGTAAAAATTCTCAGGTGATTGCTGTATGCTTTGGAAATGCATGTTTAGGTAATTCAGTAATTGTTAATCTATGTCAATTGCTTTGAATCATGCAATGTTTTTGTTCTCCAAACAAAGATATGTTCATGTTGCTTTATTTCAAAGCTGACTTAAAAGAGAGGTTCCTTATCTGCTGTAAAGGAAAACTTTGCTTAAACTTTTATCAAGCACACTTCATGTTATCAGAGTTGTTCTTTTGAGTCTTTTCTTTTTCATGAGCAGTGATGCTTTAAAGTAAATAAAATTTCAGGTATCTTTCCTCATTACTTTATTCTTCCATTTTCTTATCATTTATTTATTGGAAGGTTTGAGAATTCAATGGATTGATGACTTGAAAGTTCATTGCTTTTATTACACTCATTTTGAGCTTTGTTTATATATATATATATATATATATATGTTAAAAAATGTTTGGTTTTTGTGTGATTTGAAATATATAGAAATTTCAAATCATTGGAATGGATTGTAATTCCATGTCTTTTTCTATATGATTTGAAACATTGTTGTATGGTTGACATCAAAGTCTCTGTTTATAATTTTCATATTTTTATGCTATTCTTGTCATTGAATTTTTATATATATATATATATATATATTTTAAACTTTGTTTTTCATAACTTAAGTTTTCTTTTAATTGTAATCTTTGCTTGTATAGCTCCAATTAAATCCTCAATTTTATTATTTTGTATTTTCAGTATTTTTATTTTTCACAACAATCTTAAAAATAAAATAATTTATTATTCTTTTTAGATTTTTCACTCTAATTCAAGCTAATCATTTTTAATTATAAAGTTGGGAAAAAAATTTTAATTTCTTCAAGGAATAATTCACTAAATAATATTATAGTAATATTTGAAGGAAAATACTCTCAATTCTAATGTGTTTGTTTTTTAATTATTGATCACATTGACCTCAAATGTTAATGTGAATGAAAAAAATTTGGTCATTATATAAAATTATATAAATAACTATTTTGTCCTTTATCTCATAGATATTTATATTATGTAAAATAAAAAAATTTAAAAAAATAAAAAAATAACTGCAACAAAAAAAAAGAAAATAAATATTTTTATTCTTTAATTTTAAACATTAATTCAATTAATTATTAAAAATAAAACAAAATTGACAAAAATGCCCACAGATCAACAACTAAAACAAAATCCAAGCAGTTAAAAAGAAGAAGGGTATTATGGTCATTTACTGGGATGAATATCTATGTCGGCGTATAAAGAGCCCCTTTGTAAATGCGAGGGATCTCCATTAGAACCCCCAAATCCTATATAAGCGAATCCCTCTTCCTTCGCGCTCTCAGCGGAGCTCGCTTTGCTCTTGCTCCTCGGCCTCCTCCGATTGCCAATCGCTCGCAGGTCATCCTCTCTCTGCGTTTCTTTGATGTATGGAATCGTTGGAACCCTAATTTTTCCTTTTTGCCATGATTTATTTAGTGGTTGATTCGTTTTTTGATTCCGGAGCTAATTGATGTTTAATTGAGGTGTTTTACCGTTGGAATTCAAGGTTTATGTGAAAAAATTTCGAATTTTTTGGTTTCTTTGTTAGAGATTTTTGTTTATGATGAAGAAAGCTCGTTCCTTTGTTTCTTTTACGAATCAGTGCAGTGAAATGTGAGGAAATTAAATTAGTGTCCTTATATGTGTCCTAGGAAATGCAATTTGGATTGTTATTTGGATGAAACTTGGAAGAGGAGCTTCTCTTATGACCATCTTTTTGAGATTAGTGAAAAACAGGATATGTGTGGAATAAGAAAGTTTCCTTCTATTTAACCAGGAGATGCAATTTGGATTGTTATCCTGAACAAAATATGAAAGGGTGCTACTTTTTCATTCCATTCACTGGTTGCTATGAGATTAGTGAATAATGTGATACTCATGACCAAAGCACATAATTTAAGTTGAAGTTTTCATGTCCTATAATTCTGAATCTCAGAGTAATTCATGTATGGTATGATGGCCATCCACTACCCTCCAATAAGTATTTTTTTTTTTTTTAGATGAGCTTGTTGTACAATTTTTTCTCCTTATTATCCAAGAAATTTATTGTCATCTTGAGTAATTAAATTTATAGCTCCTCTATTTTGCCTAATTTGTTATTATTTTTAATTCTTCGATCCTCTGTTCTGTTAGTCCTCCCCTTATATCTGTTTTCATATTACTCTAGGTGACTGACTTTTGATCTAATCCAGGATTTGTTTACCTTCAATTCATTGACCTTTGTGTAGGTCTGGCAGTTCAAAATTTGTTTACTCAAGTTCATTTTATTTAGATCCAATGTGTCATTCAAAGTTAAATTCTTTGGATTATCCTTTATTATTGACAAATAGTAAAGATGAATCAACTCTGGAGCACAACCCTAATATATAAATATTTCTAATATATGTAGATGTGTTCCTTGCTTCAGCAATTGTTGCTAGATCTCTAACAAGATCATATTCTTATGCAGGAGATGAGCTTTCCTGCAAAATCTAAGTGATCATTCTTAAGATAGAAGAAAATATATATTATTTAATGTGTAATTGCTGGCGTCTAAATTTGTAGAAAAACTTCAGTTAAATATATTTTTTTGGATTCTTTTATAAGAAGCAAGTGGGTCTTCTAATTGTGGCCTAACTTTTTTTTGTTTTGTAACAGGAGCACCTAAATTATATCCATGCACATAGTTTCTGCAAAAACTATTCCCATATGGTTTTTCCCTGAAATGTGTTAGAATTTGTGTACATATCAATTCTGTAGAACATATAATTTTACTGGAATACAAATATAATGTGCTTTTACTGGCTTATTAGATCATGGTGCACTTGTGTAGGACAAAATGTGAATGTGAGACAAATACTAACGGTAAAGGCTGGCCCCGGCTGTTTACTTAGTATTTTGTTATTATTCATATTGGTGTCACTCATGCAATGTATTTGTTTTGATTATTTCCCAATTTTTTTCTTCTGATATTTTATGACATCCTGTTACCCTATGCAATCCCTAAAAATTGAAAATCCAGTAATTCTATAGCAGGAGATTTTTCAGTTTTTGTTTCTTTTCAATAATTTTTTTCTTTCATTTTTTCTAAGTTGCAATTTTTGATATTTGATGAACTTTGATCAATCCATGAATGTAGTGATGGCGACATTTGAACTGTACCGAAGGTCCACGATTGGCATGTGCTTGACAGAAACCTTGGATGAGATGGTCTCAAATGGAACTCTTAGTCCAGAGCTTGCTATCCAAGTCCTTGTGCAATTTGACAAGGTTAGAGAATATTCAAACTTTAAAAATGATGTTTCACAATCATGAGCCAAGTTTCATACTCTCAATTAATCACTGACATATCTTGAAATTTATCGTCTAGTCTATGACAGAAGCTTTGGAGACACAAGTGAAGAGCAAGGTTGCTATCAAGGTTAGCATTTGCATTTATCACATTTCTTGCTGAAAAACGTATTTATCTTGTCCTAATTCTTAGCATGTGTGAATGGTTTTTTAGTTGGCAAAATAAATTTTTCCGTCTACTTTTTTCCTATTTAACATTTTACAATGACAAACTTCAATAAGAACTTCTGTAGCCTGCTTTGATGCTAATCAGATTGTCGAATTCATGTTTCATCTTGAACTATGTATAGAGTTGAAAATTCTGAACTTCATTTAGTTGAATATTTTTTCTTCTGTGACAACTATAAAAGCTTTACTTATTTGGCAGCCATTTGAATTTGCTTGGCTAATTTTACTTGTCTTGTTTTCGCATTGATAAGAAGTCAGTTTATGGTTCTTGATCTAAATAAAGAGTAATTAAAGTATTTTATGCATGTATACCTTGTAACAGTATTCCTCTTCTTGTTCATAGTTCCTCACTGATGACCGTAAATATTACGGCCTTGATTTCATTTTATCTTTTTCTTCAGGGGCACCTGCACACCTACAGGTTCTGCGACAACGTGTGGACCTTCATATTGCAGGATGCAACTTTTAAGAGCGATGAATGCCAAGAAACCGTCGGGAGGGTGAAGATTGTTGCTTGCGATTCGAAGTTGCTTGGTCAATGAGTATCGATCTTACATTCTGTCATCGTTTCGCTCTCCACAAACCTTTAATCCTAAGATGAAATCTCCCTCGAATAATATTCTTACCGATCCTCTCTGTTAAAATACTATTATGTGAATTATATCTTGATGAAGTACAACTGATGGATTATGAATTTGGGAGATCAAAATTTGCAGACTTTATTGCAGCTAATGTTATTTTTGTTGTGTTGATTTTACTGGATAGACAATTCCTGCTTTTGGTTATCAATATATATTGTCAGAACTCAAGTTGTATCATTTTGGTTCTTCATTTAATTCTGCAGGCTTTCTTTCTGTGAATTTAAATGATCATATTTGGTTTCAAATTTCTAAAATTTTTTTACTGTTGCTTGCATCATCAAATAAATGTCCAATTTAATGGGTTGAAACTGAAGAAAGTTTGTTTCTATGTCAAGTTCATTGAATTTGTAACTCTTTAAAAAATAACAAAATTGTTATATTGTTTTCTTCTCTTGTATACTCTTAAAAATTCAACTAATTGTTTCAACCAATTATTTTTATTACTCTCAATAAAATTAAATATGGCATATTTTCCTAAAATTCAATTTATTTTCATATGTGCGTTTCTATTCTATATATACTATTAAAATATATTATTTAATATTAAATATTAAAAAAAACCTCTTTATATATATTGAAAAAAAAATTAATCTTGTTTAATTTATTATAATAAAATAAAAATTAACACAAGTGGTGAGTATTTAATTTGTGGATGCAGATATATAAGCGCAAGTCCTGGCCTCACTTACTATGTCGAGGATTGTGTATGACCCTGCTATCTTAACAGCTGAACAAAAATAAAAATAAATATTAATTAGAAAAATTTTTCAAAGGGTGTTTTCACTCCAAACAAAAACTTGTATCTAATTTTGGATAACTTAAGGGGTTAAAAGCTAATTCCACTTCAAACCAAGTATTCCTAATCCCTACTCACAAATAAAATTACGGAAAAGCCCATCAAGTATGAAATGACCTTCATACCCTCCACTTTCTCACTTATTACAAAGAGTCATTTCACTGCAAATGTAAAACCTCTTTTCTAAAATTCAGGGGGACCAAATCTTAATTTCACTCTAAAAAGAGCCCAAACTAAAAAAACTAACTTTTGCTTGCTTTTTTCTTCTTCTTCCCGCCATGGCCTCTCTCTCAAACCACTATTCCAAGCTCCTCAAGCTCTGCTCTGAATCCAAGAACCAAAACCATCTCAAGAAACTCCATTGCCTTATCATCAAAGCCTTCCAATTCAAGGACACCTTCCTCTCCAACAACCTCATCACCTCCTATTGCAAAGCCGGTCACTTTCTCTATGCCCGCAAAGTGTTCGACCGAATTCCCCAACCAAACCTTTTCTCTTTTAATGCCATTCTCTCGGTTTACTCTAAGTCCGGTCGACTTTCCGATATGGTTGAGATATTTAAATGTATGCCTTTAAAGGACGGTGTTTCGTGGAATTTGCTTATCTCAGGTTATGCGTGCCGTGGATCTTTAGGTGATGCCGTTGGGGCTTACCGTCTTATGTTGAGAGAAGCCCGAGTGGCTCCTAACCGGATCACGTTCTCGACTCTGCTTATATTGGCTTCTTCGTCATCTTTGATATGCTTGGGAAGGCAATTTCATTGCCAAATTGTAAAGTATGGGTTTGGTTCTTATGTATTTGTAGGTAGTCCTTTGGTGGATATGTACTCAAAGGCGGGATTTGTGCGTGAAGCTAAACAGGTTTTCGATGAATTGGAGGAGAAGAATGTTGTCGTGTATAATACTATGATTACAGGTTTCCTTAGGTGTGGTTTGGTTGAGGATTCAAAACGGTTGTTTAGAGGAATGGTTGAGAGGGATTCAATTTCGTGGACGACGATGGTGACCGGTCTTGCTCAAAATGGGTTGGAAGAGGAAGCGATTGGT
Source organism: Dioscorea cayenensis subsp. rotundata (assembly GCF_009730915.1). NCBI lineage: Eukaryota > Viridiplantae > Streptophyta > Magnoliopsida > Dioscoreales > Dioscoreaceae > Dioscorea > Dioscorea cayenensis. The sequence continues at coordinate 256,198 of NC_052486.1, read as the reverse complement.
GTGTTTAGAGAGATGAGACTCGAAGGTGTCGGCATTGATCAGTATACGTTTGGAAGTGTGTTGACTGCTTGTGGTGGTCTGTTGGCACTGGAACAAGGCAAACAGATTCATGCTTTTATAATCAGGACTTGCTACGATGACAATATCTTTGTCGGCAGTGCTCTAGTTGATATGTATTCAAAGTGCAGGTTCTTAAGGTCCGCAGAAATAGTTTTCAGTCAAATGCCACATAAAAACATTGTTTCTTGGACAGCGATGATAGTGGGTTATGGTCAGAATGGTTATAGTGAGGAAGCCGTGAGAATTTTCTGCGAAATGCAGAGGAATGGCGTTGATCCAGATGATTTTACACTTGGAAGTGTGATCAGTTCTTGTGCGAATCTCGCAAGCTTGGAAGAAGGTGCACAATTTCACTGTCAAGCTATAGTTTCAGGACTTATTTCATTCATTACTGTATCGAATGCCATTGTTACTCTGTATGGTAAATGTGGAAGCATCGAAGAGTCACACCAGTTATTCAATGAAATGCTCATAAGGGATCAGGTTTCATGGACAGCGCTAGTGTCAGGCTATGCACAGTTTGGGAAAGCAAAAGAAACAATTGAATTGTTTGAGAGGATGTTAGATCATGGAGTGAAGCCGGATGGAGTCACATTCATCGGTGTTCTTTCTGCTTGTAGTAGAGCAGGGCTACTGGAGAAAGGACGTAGCTACTTCAAGTCCATGGTTGATGATCATGGTATTGTCCCGATGGCCGATCATTATACATGTATGATTGATCTATTTAGCAGATCAGGAAAGTTAAAGGATGCCGAAAATTTTATAAAGGAGATGCCATGTCGCCCTGATGCGATAGGATGGGCGACACTGTTAAGTTCATGCAGAGTTCACAAGAACATGGAAATTGGAAAATGGGCGGCCGAATCTTTACTCCAATTGGACCCACAAAACCCTGCTAGCTATGTGTTACTTTCAAGTATGCATGCTTTGCGAGGAGAATGGAATGAGGTAGCAAAGTTGCGGCGAGGGATGAGAGATAAGAGGGTGAAGAAGGAACCCGGTTGCAGTTGGATCAAGTACAATAATAAGGTTCATATTTTCTCAGCTGATGATCAATCTCACCCGGATTCAGATAAGATATATGCTGAACTAGAGAAACTCAATTCTAAGATGATCGAAGAAGGATACAAACCAGACATGGCTTCGGTTCTGCATGATGTAACTGAGGCTGATAAGCTAGACATGCTTAGCCACCACAGTGAGAAGCTTGCTATCACGTTTGGATTACTTGTTATACCTCAAGGTTTGCCAATAAGAGTGGTTAAGAACCTACGGGTTTGCAGTGATTGTCATAATGCAACCAAGTTTATATCGAAGATAGCCGGAAGGGAGATTCTTGTTAGAGATGCTGTTCGGTTCCATAAATTCAGCAATGGCATTTGTTCCTGTGGAGATTTTTGGTGATGCTTTTTTTTTCCTGAGATCTGTTCAGACACTAATTGGGATTTCATCGATGCAATTGTTGGTTTCTGCCGACAATAATATTTCTGAAAGAAAGTAACCAATGAGTACAAGTTTGAAAGGAAGATTCTTGAGACTTTGTTCTTGTTGATGTGTCCAAACACTGATCGGGATTTCGGCGATGAAAATTGTTGGTTTCTGCTGATTATACCATTCCTGAGAAGCAAGTGATCAATCAGCAGAAGCTACTTTTTTTTTTTAAAGATTGGGTCTATGCTGAGATCATCAAATGTTTCTCTATGGATTTTTCTTTCGAAAGCCGGCATTTAGCATCAATCGCTTTCCAGGAAATTACAGAAAGGGATTGGCTGGTTTATGTAGTCCAAAAAAATATTACTATCAGAAACACACAGAGAAAGGACAAATGTAGCATCAAACATATCTGCAGTTTTCTAACGAAACGAGAAATTCAATCCATGAAAATTTTGTCGACATAGTTGTATAAGGTCAGGGCAAGAAATTTTTCAGAGTTGTTGATGAGTCAATACGATGAAGAATGTTTTCTATTGTATGTTTGTGCATGTAGTGCCTGGTTTTTTTCGAACCGGGCTGGCATCTTTTGGCATTGCATCTCTGTCTATGGATTGACTATGTAACATCTAACTGATGTTTTCCCCCAATGAATGGAAGAATTCGGTTTGTAACTTCTTCGTGCATTGGATCCAAAACACGTTTAATATCACAAATTTACAAATCATTGACCGTAATTTGAACAATTCTTTCTCAGAATAAGTAAAGTCTATGGAAAAAGCCATAATACAACATCGATTTTGTACCTTGATTGATCACGAAACCAACAATCAGCTTCTCTTGGCAATGAAAGTATCATACTGTCGAAGTTGATATCCTTGCACAATTAGATTCTTTTACTTCAATTTTCACGAAGAAAAATAAAAGACGTTCAAAGCATACATTAACGTATTTAAGAACTTTAATCTTAATCACGCCAAGCTGAAGCTTGCAGTGTTCGATTCCTCTTGATTCGGGAACAGATTCTGCAGATAAAAGAAAATGCTAAAAGTCGATTTATGTATGTATGAATTAGCCGTGTTAACAAGAAATAAATACCTGTATCCTACTGCAAATTTCGATGACTTCAGAAACAGGTGCCCAATCACCGAAATTCCTTTCGATGAACTGATACGCAATACCTCTTCTTCCACTTGCAACTACAAAAAGCCCACCCTTGATTTCACCTTCCCCTGTGTAATTATACTCTAATCCAGTGGCTCTTGCACGTCGATAATTTCCAATAGCACGGCGATTAAGTAGAAAGCCGGAGACAAACTTGTCTTTAAGCAATTCTCCACCTCCCAGAGCTCTGTAGAAATCCAAATTTCGGTCAAGAATAACAGTCCCGCCCCAGTACCGTGGCCAGAAATCTTTAACCTATAAGAACAGAAACACACATCTTTATTCCATCGATCAACAGAAAAAGGCGGCAATGATACGGTAGAAAGGCAGAAAACATCACCTCAGACTCTATTTGTTCATGCAGAACAGCAATAAGTTGAACGCCGAGAACATCAAATATCGGCTTCCTCGCATACAATTGATGAGCCTCTGCTCTACACATTATACACCTGAATTCACAGCCATCAGAGAATGCAAGAAAACATCGATAACAAACGCTAACAAACACAGATAAATTAGTACCCGGGCCGTCTAATACACAGTAGAATAGTGGGTTTATTGCGCCATAAATCTGAGGCTTTCATTGGTGGTGCCTTCGCGATCACTAACCTTTCCATTCCGACTTTATATTCAGGTGCAAGCTTCTGCACAGAAATATTCTCTATCGATCCATATGGTGCAACATCATCAGCAATTGGAGGAGGCTGAATGCAGCCACAAAGCCAAGGCTCAGCTGGCTCTGCGGCGACAACTCCTTTGAAAACATACCCTTCTTTAATCTTATAATCCAACTCAGATTGCTCGATCGACATTTCATACTTTGAGCTCCCTCTTAATGGTGATCGAGCCATTTGCATCCTTCGTGGAGTTATAGATCTGTCAAAGACTTCATTTTTACTGACAACAGGAATGCTCTTTTGTCGAGCAGGAAGAGTAGAATTAGGAGGCATTGAAATCCTACAAGCACTGGCTCGATCGACAAAACGTACAACATGGCCTCTTTTCATACCAAATTGCGAAGAAAGAACTACCGTGTTTGTGCTTAAAAGCTCAACCAGAGATTTGCCTGATGCTTCAAGCCTATCAGCATATTCCATTAAAGCTCGATCATGCAGGTATGATCTTAGCTCCAATGCATCCTAGATAAAAGAATTATTGAATCTTAATCATCATGATAAACAATATCAAAACATTCATGAAACATAGAATTGGAGAAACGAAACTCCGAACCTTTTGTTGCTGTGTTAGGTGCAAATGATCCATGTCTTCGGAATTCATCATTTTGATCGTCGGAACATCATCCCATCCACATGAAAGAAGCTTTGGGATCAATCCTTTTAGTTCTCCATCTCCCAAAAACTCATCCATTGCAAAAGAAGCCATTTCTCAAACACCTCAAAGGCACAAACTTGCAAGCCTTTATAATGTATATATATATATATATATAAATGAAAACAAACTGATTCATAGGATGAAATTTTCAAATTCGGCAGCATAAACAAATAAAATTCAAACTATGAAACAGTCAAGAACACATGAATTGCTTTATATACAAATGTGGAAACAAAACAACAAAACTTTGATGATAATAATCTGAGAGATGTGTTGTTTTTCAAGCTGATTTTTTTTTTCACTGAAACAAACACAAGAAAACAAATCTTGCACTCATTATGTTTTTTTGGTTTTTCGTTTCAATTATTTTCTACAATCAAACAAACATTTGGTAAATTCATTGCTAAAAAAACGCGGGAAGACTTTCAATGGAGAGACCGTTGGAGGTTTCCGTTACTTTAAATTATGAATTTTAGCCCCTTATTATTTTGGAAATTTTTATTCTTTCATTTTATTAATTTTTATTTTTACTTAAGTTTCTGACAAATATACATATTTTAAATAATAAAATTTATGCCAATGATCTCATCTATTACCACCTGATTTTTTATGTAAGATGTTTTTGTTTAGCTGAGAAAATCAGTTCAAATTTTAATTCATATAAAATGAGAGTATAAATATTTTTAAAATAGTAATTTAATATTTGTGTGTATTTTTGACATGTGATATATCTGTATTTTGATAAATAATAATAATGATGATGATGCATTTTCTGTTTTTATAATTAAAAAAATCAAAATTTGTGGGAGCATTGTTTCGCTAAGTTCCAATTGTTAATCATGGCACTATAAAAAGAAGTGAAAGTGATATTATAATAAAAATAATGCAATTTCATAAGACATTATGATATTAAATTACATATGATTTTTAATGATTTTAAAATTAATTTGATAATGGTGGTGCTAATCGACAAATAATACTTCGTCACTTTGTTTAGCTTTCTTAAATACAAATCATTCTTTGCCACGTGGCCTTATTATGGCCTCAAATTTAATAAAAAAATATATACCAAAAAGTAATGGGAACTTTTTTTTTATTATTATATCAAATCAGTCAATTTTTTAAAGTTGTTGGACCATAAGATTGTAACTCCAAACATAAATTTATGTAAATAATTAATTACTGAAATTAAATATCAAGTCTCTCAAATTACAATTCACTTTCGGAGTCTCCTGTGAAAGTTCTATATTAAAAATATCTTTCGTTCTCCCCTCTAGAGCTGCATGGCAGGAGTTTATCCCTATGACATTAGTCAAACCATCATAATTGATGTACCTTCATACCTGATTTATCTTTTGTTTTGTTGTTTGCTTGTCAATTTTGTTAAATTTTTTTTGAAAAACTACTGTTTGTCCAAAAAAAATTTGAAAAACCACAAAGAGCTAAGGATGGATTTCTATGGTATTGTTTATTAATATTATTTGTTGATCATAATAGGGATCCAGTGTGAGAAAAACAGTGTTTTCCCTTTCTAAAATTGTATGGCATAAAAGAATTATCCGTAAGAGATTATTAAACTAGAGTTAGTAATGATGCGGGTCCTTGTGAGAAAAACAGTGTTTCTTTTTTTCTTCAAAATTGTATGATATAGAGGGTTTCTCTGTAAGAATTATTAACTCATCGCAATTAATACGCTTTCATGTTTTTTGACTGCGCTTGTGTCATTAGTAAAAAAAATATAGAAAAAGCACGCATCATTTACGAATGGTATATCAACGGTTGGATTTTAATCTAATAGTTGTACACTATTTAGGCAACAGTATTAGGGGGTGTTTGGATGCCAAGAGTGGATTGGGGGAGGAGTGGATTGGGAGTGACATGAGGGGTAATGGAGGAGGAGTGAGAATGAAGAATGTGTTTGGTTGGTAAGGTTTGGAGAGTGTAATTTATTGGGAATGGGAAAAGTAAAAAAAATGAATATGATAAAATGACAATTATGACCGTCATCCATATAAATGATATTGTATACATAATAATGACTTATTTTTAATTATATATATTTTTAAATTATGAAAAAAATAAATATTTAATTTTTGGTATACTATAATTTCAATCTAATTTTTTTGGGATGAGATGTTAATATCATTAATTAGATATTAATTAACAGATGTTAAATATACTTGAATTATTTTTTTAATTATAATTTTTTTAAAAACATTGAAAAAAATCTAACTAATTAATTATAAAAAAATAACTATTTACATTGATAATACTATAATTTTTGTTATAAATATTATATTTAAATATTAATATTATTAATTAGCTAGTTATTAATGGTATTAACTATAATGAGATATTTTTTTAATTATATTTGTTTAACACATTCAAAAAATTTAACTAATTAATTGTAAAAAAATAACTATTTAATTTTATAATACTATAATTTTTTTATAAGTATTATATTTAAATATTAATATTATTAATTAGATAATAATTAATGGTATTAACTATAATAAGATATTTTTAATTATATTTGTGTAACACACTCAAAAAAATTTAACTAATTAATTATCAAAATAAATATTTGTAAACCTAGGGGCATATAAGTTTTTTCTATATCCAGGATTGGGCAATCCCCCCAAAAACATGGTGATTGAGACTCACTCACATGGATGAGTCCCACTCTCTCCACAATCCCCTCTCACTCCTATTGATGGACACCCAAACAAGGGATTGCATGTACTCCCACTCTACTCTTGACATCCAAACACCCCCTTATTATATTTATAAATAATAATACTGTGAAAAATAGAATGCACAATATTTTAATTGAAACCATAAATCATGATGGAAATAAACTGTTCAACCTTAACATCTCCAAGAAACTTCTCTTCCGCAATTATATATATAATATGAAAATGTGGACCAATTCATAATATGCCAAAAAATTTAAAAAGATGAAAGTTATTTTTCAATTAAGTATCCCTTTAAAAGTAAATTTTCAGCAAGGATAACTTGGGTATTTAATTCAAAGATGAGGACTTTAATGGAAAATAGCAACGCGCATAATACTCTAATTAATTGTAATTAAATCTCTATAAACCCCAGTTTTTCACCGTTGCTCGGGAGAATATTGATCTTCTTTCTCGTTCGCAAATCTAGGGTTTTTTTTGAAGATTTTGATCGAAGATCCAAGTTCTCCGCTCTCGATCAAACTCAACGATTCTTAAAACTGTGGGAAATTCCGTTTATTTTAGAATTTTACCGCGATTTTGATCGGGACCTTGGTAAAAATCTCATCTTTTTCATCTTTGAAAGCGATTGGAGTCGTATCGTTCGGCTTTTTGTCACCGCGTTCTGAGATAAGGACCCAAACCCAAGGAGACGTGAACGGAACGGAAACCCTAGCTGTGGTCTTTATATTGGCTGGAGGAGAGGAATTTTGGGAGTGTTTTCCTTGATTTCTTCAGCTGTTTATTGGTTTTTTATTAGGGTTCCAAAGTTCTCTAGGAAGTGCTGTTCTAAGCTTTTATTTAATTGTATTAGTATTATTATTATTGTGAATTTGGATTAAATTTTCTTAATTTGGATATTGATGCTAAATTGTTAATTTTCTGTACAGATTCACATAGAAACAAGTCTAGGTTTGAAAAAGATTCAGACTGTGAATCGGTTCTTAGAATTTTCAGTTATTTTGATTACTGAAAAGTGATTCAGGTCTTAAAAAATCTTTTTTTTTTTTTAGCTTTGAGAATTAGTTTTCTTGGTGTTTAGAGTCTTGTTGTCTCTAAATTCAGTTGATTTTATAGATTTTGATTCATAGATCTCCAAAAGTATTTAGCATGACTATTGATAGCATTTCACATGTTGAGAATAAGAGCAGCAGCAAGAGAAGACATATTCCTGATGAAAAGGCTCCCTTGTTACCAACCAAAAGAGAAGAAGAAGAAGAAGCTGGTTTCAGTGAGTTTAATGGAGCTTCCTTTGCTGGGGCAGTGTTCAACTTGTCCACAACCATTGTTGGAGCTGGGATTATGTCCCTTCCTGCAACCATGAAGCTCTTGGGCTTGGTTCCAGGGATTGTGATGATAATCTTTGTTGCATTCCTTACCGAAGCTTCTATTGAGATGTTGATCAGGTATAGCAGAGCAGGCAAGACAAGCTCATATGCAGGAGTTATGGGAGATTCCTTTGGGAGGATTGGGAGGATGCTGCTTCAGATTTGTGTGGTTGTGAATAATATTGGAGTTATGATTGTGTACATGATAATCATCGGTATGATATTATGCTCTGATCTTTTAATTTAATAAATCTCTTATATTGCAACCATCTGAGTTATCAAAGTAGTTCTGAGATATTTTGATTATTATAGTTTGTTTCATTTATTTGCATGAATTCTATGTCATTGGAGATATGAAAAGTAGTTTTGAGATAGTTTTTGCATAATAAATTCTGTCATTCCTGTGAATTATTTTATGATTATGTGATCTTGATGACCGATTTATACTCGATTTTCATTTTAATATAGTTTTATCGAAACCTTAAGTTATGCATATCTATTTGTGTGAAGGTGATGTGCTTTCTGGAACATCTGCTAGCAGTGTTCATCACTTTGGAGTCCTGGAAGGATGGTTTGGTGTACATTGGTGGAATGGCCGTGCTGTTGTTCTTTTATTTACTACTCTTTGTGTATTTGCTCCGTTGACTTGCTTTAAACGTGTAGGTAAGAAAAATTATCCATGATATTAGTTTAACTTTCTTCGTATTTGTGCAGTTGTTTACTTGTGATATGAATCATCATCATTCAATGGTTTTGCCTGCAGATTCTTTAAAATACACTTCTGCTTTATCAGTTGGTCTTGCTGTTGTCTTTGTTATTATTACTGCCGGAATTGCCATTGTGAAACTGCTGAGTGGAAGTATTCCGATGCCGAAGTTATTCCCAACTTTGACTGATCTAGCATCTGTCTCAAGCCTTTTCACCGTTGTCCCTGTTATGGTTACATCATACATCTGCCACTACAACGGTAATCATTCTCCGATGAATTTAGATTTATGAATTTTTACATTCACAGTACAATTAAATTTGTAGGATAAGTAAACTATAAATGCATGATGGATATCTTATGTCATTTTTTGTCCATCTCGAACCTATGTATAGATTAATAATTTCTGCAAATGATTTTGAACAATTGAATTGAAATTTCAAATAAAATTAGACTGCTTATAAACCATGGAGTTGAAGGATCATAAAATTTGATTACTCTGCAGTTCATACCATTGAGAATGAGCTTGAGGATCCAACTCAGATACAACCAATCGTGCGTACTTCACTAGCACTCTGCTCTACTATCTACGTAGCCACAAGTTTATTCGGCTACCTCCTCTTCGGCGATTCCACTCTAGATGATGTGCTTGCCAACTTCGATTCCGATCTTGGCATTCCATACAGCGGTTTTCTCAATGATACCGTCCGTGTGAGCTATGCTCTCCACATAATGCTCGTATTTCCCATAATCTTCTTCGCGCTCCGGCTCAACTTGGACGGCCTACTCTTCCCGTCATCAAGACCTTTGTCATCCGATAACTGTAGGTTTGGATCCATAACAGCAATACTTCTCTCACTCATCTTCTTGGCAGCAAATTTCATTCCAAGCATTTGGGACGCCTTCCAATTTACCGGTGCTACTGCCACAGTTTTCATCGGTTTTATCTTCCCTGCGGCCCTTGCCCTCAGGTGAACATGCAACTAGATTTATTCTCTCACAATGAAGAAGAACATCATCTTTCACAAAATTCTCACCTCCATTGTTCCACTTTTTTCAGGGATCCTCACGGCGTCGCAACTAGAAGAGATAAGATCTTATCTGTGTTCATGATCACTCTTGCTGTTCTGTCAAACTCGATCGCAATATCCAGCGACATTTTCGCTCTCGTCCAGAAGATCAAACCTTCACCTTCTTAAATGTTCAAAGACTGAATGCTATAATTATCAATATTCTCAGTTTAAGTAATATTTTTGTTGAATTGTCTAAAGAACAAACTCAATATCTATGTTGAGAATCATGTGCTATAAACCTTGCTTTGGAATAAATTGTGCATTGTTTAATAAAGTATATGTTTGCAAGATCAGTTTCCATATTTGTTGTCCATTTTTATGTCTTTGTATTGGAACAAAAGTATCAGAGATAACAAAGAGCAAGTGGAACTTGGCTGTGCTCAAGAGGCACACCAAAAAATTAGCTCAACTTGACTGGTTTGAGAACCAGGCAAATCCCTAATTCTCATCTATCATACGATGCCATGTGTCCATGGAAAAATTAATAACAATAGCAAAAAATAAAAAAAATAAATAGACATATGGCAGTATGTGATAGGCGAGAATCAGAGACTTGCAAGAACCAGGCAAGTTGAGCTCAAAACAAAACTTTGTTTGGTTCTGAGAATGATTGCACTCAATGTCCACTTGAAAGAAACAAACAAAGCACACAAAAATATGCTTGTGAGTGCCTGTAAACTTCACACAGATGGACATGTGACAACCATTCTCATGATACTGAAGAATATAATGAAAAACATTGATTGGATTCATCATCTCAGACAAATTTCATGTTCCATTTGTACTGTTTTCAGAAAACAAATCCAAAATCAATAATGTTATATATGTTGAGACATTCATTGCATTCATCATCTCAGACAAATTTGATGTCCCAACTGCAGCTGTATGATTTGTATAATACTGTACAACTCTTTGTTTTACCTTTTCACTGTTAAACCTTTTTTTTTTTAACTGTTATTCTTGTGAAGTTATGTTTTTATGAGTAACATGAACAACAACTATTGAGCATCTTTACTGCATTATTGCCTCTGTTTTAATTGATTGCATCTTTCTTTCACTATTTTTCAGCAGGTTTTCTGCTGTGTTAAGCTCTGTACTCATGAAGCACAGTGATTTGGGAGGGAAAAGCAAGAGAAGTGTTACACAAACTTTTATTTAAGTAGAGTGCAAGTATTTTGGAAAATAAGAATTATAACCAATGCCCTTTTGGCCTATTAATACCAGGTTCTTTGCGTAAGATTCTCATTTCGGGAAGACTCAAAATTGAAACCCACGTAAAATGAGGGCATGATGTTGTTCAGCTTGCGAATGCGCTTCATATCAGTGCATGTTTTTGACTATTAATCTCAAATTGGAGTTATTATCATCTAATGCCAAAAAATAAAAATAAAAAAAAATAATAATAATAATAAATAAGAAGTATATTGGTCAATCATATGGATTAAATATGAAAAAAAAAATGATGGGAAAAATTGGAAGTGTGCCATGTTCACTTTGAAGATGAACTAGGCTTTCTCATAATAATAATAATAATAATAATAATAATAATAATAATGGTGATGATGGAAAATTACTAAACATTCTTTATATATTTCCATTCAAATTGTATAGTTTTTGTGACTTTTTCTTATTTATTTTTTAGTCTTTATTTTTTAAAAACTTTTTGCTAATATTTTAATAGAATGGTGAAAATTCCCATTGCAGGGGACCAATTATAGATAAAATTTGAGCAATTTTGTAATTTTAATCTAATATATGAATTAAAATAAAAATTTTAAAAGTTTTGGAGATTTAATAAATTTGAAAAAAAAAAAATTTTTGAAAGAGTTGGAGAAGCTTTCCTCTCCTAACAACAACAACTACTACTTTATAATTCAAGATGTGAAACCAACATAGATTAATTATATTAACAAATTAATCGTGAAAATATTAATATAAAATAACAAATTAAAATTATTTAATATCGATTAATGCTCTACAACTATTTAAGATTTTCCACACAAAAGAAAATCAATAAATTCAATTATTATTATTTTTATAAATTTTATTAATGAATTTAATTTTCTATCCCGTTTTCCATTCCAAATATTTATTTATTTATTATTTTCACATTTTTCTAAATATTAAAAGTGGGAGACAAAATGAAAGCTCATCAGACGTGAGCACTGGTCGTTGCCAAAAGGGCTCTTTCCTTCCAATTTCTCAATCTCATGTTTCTCCCCCAAATTTTCCTCCAAGATGGTCTCTTTCTGCCCAAAGATCCCTCTTTGCGGTGCAAAATGTTTTCAATTCCTCAAATCCGGTCAGGTTTGTCCCAGAACTCTCCATTCTTAGGGTTTTTAGGTTTTTTTATCATCTTTCTTTTGATCAATTTTAAATCTATAACTTTCGGATTGAATCTTATGGTTTTGATCAAGTTTGTGATTTTTGGATGTTTGTTTTACCCCCTTTTTGTTGAAAGTAGGGTTTTGATCTTGTGTTTTTTGGATTTGCTATGCAGGATTTTGACTTTAGGGTTTGCTTGAATTTGGGAATTTGTTGATTTTTCTTTATATACTAGCATTCATATTGTGCTTATGCGACGCTCCTTGAAAAACTTGGAGAAATCTTGTTGCTTGTTGTTGAATGTATGAAGTGGAAAAACAGAGTTAGGGTTTGGATTCTGTGATTGATGATGATGGGCAAGTGAAGCTCTCAATTTTTTGTGCAATCATTATGGTTGGGATTAGAGACTTAAGTTCATTGCCGGGACCGAAAGATAGCAGTTCAAATGACAATGAATATCTGAAAAATACAATTGTGATGGTGAGAAATGGGGTTCGGAATACAAGCCCATCTCGACAAAAAGTTATCAAGACAAAGCCTCGAGGTTTCGATGAAGAGACGGTTGCAACATTTAGCAAAATCATTCACCCCGATGTCCAAATGGAGGATAGCATATGGGGTTTATTGCCGGAGGATTTGTTGAATGAGGTTCTTGCTCGCGTTCCTCCTTTCTTGCTCTTTAGGCTGAGATCGGTTTGCAAGAGGTGGAATTCCGTTCTCTATGATTCTAGTTTTCTCAAATTTCATTCCCAAGTTCCGTCCCATGGACCTTGTCTTCTCACATTTTGGAAGAATGCGCAAACTCATCAGTGTTCGGTTTTCAGCTTACCATTGAAAACATGGTATAAGATCCCTTTCGGTTTTCTACCCGACTGGGCATTTTGGTTGGTTGGATCCTCCGGCGGGCTTGTTTGTTTCTCTGGATTCGATGGGCTTAGCTTCAAAACCTTGGTATGCAATCCCCTAACTCAAGCCTGGAGGGTTTTACCGAGCATGCACTATAATCAGCAGAGGCAACTGGTTATGGTTGTTAATAGGACAGACCGATCATTCAAAGTGATCGCGGCAAGTGATATATATGGTGATAAAACATTGCCTACTGAAGTGTACGATTCGAAACTTGATCGGTGGTCTCTTCATCAGATAATGCCTGCTGTAAATCTATGTTCGTCGAAGATGGCATTTTGTGACTCAAGACTGTATTTAGAGACTCTCTCACCGCTTGGTTTGATGATGTACAAGGTGGATACAGGGCAGTGGGAGCACATTCCGGCCAAGTTTCCAAGGTCATTACTGGATGGTTATTTAGTTGCTGGCGCGCAAAAGCGCTTGTTTTTGGTTGGAAGGATTGGGCTGTACAGCACACTTCAGAGCATGAGGATTTGGGAGTTGGATCATGCAAAGACGGTATGGGTAGAAATAAGTAAGATGCCGCCAAAGTACTTCAGGGCACTCTTGAGATTGTCGGCCGAAAGATTTGAATGTTTTGGACAAGATAACTTGATATGTTTTACATCATGGAACCAAGGAAAAGGTCTGCTGTATGATGTCGATAGAAAAGTCTGGTCTTGGATAGCCGGCTGCGCACTCCAGTTGTGTAATAGTCAGGTTTGCTTTTACGAGCCAAGATTTGATACTTCCATCAACTGAAAATGTTGCTTGAGGGGCATATTGTAAGAAAAGTCTTCAAACCGAAGCTGCTGTCCATTTTTTTAACTTTTCAGAACAAGAACAAGATTCGGCAAAGTTTCATTTTTGTGAAGTTGTGCTTTGGTTACTACACACATGGAGTCTTTCTTTCGCGTTCTATTTATCTGTGAGACGAGCTGCCAAAAAGCAGAACAACATTGCTGTGATTTGTTCGTCGTTGATCAAATCTAATCTTAGCAAAAAGCCTTTTTCATGTGAAGAGCCGGCCAACCGCTGCAACTTCATTTTGTTCGACTGTGTCTGCTGGCGAACAGCGATGGAGGTGATGTGGGATTCTTTTAACATTCAGTGTATGAATTGAGACTTGTGTGCAACCTGCTGAATTGTTTCTTTCAAACTGTTTTTTACCCACACATGGAAAGACTTCAATGACATTTTTCTTCAGCATTTGTAGTTATGAACTGTCAGCTGATAAATTGTTTTGTGGGTTTTAGGTACATCAATGTTTTGCTGTAAAAGTTGTTCATCTTCTGAAAAATAACTGAATTATTTGAAGTGAAGTTCATGACATGTCTGTTCTTCCCTTTACAAAGAAGGATGCATGCTCAGGAATTAAGCCATGTTTTCATATGAATCAGTAAAACTTTGCAACAACTTTGAACAAAACAACCCATTCATTCCATCAGGAAACATACAGAACAAAAACACATTCCTACAGATAACACCAAAATCCCAATTGATGCTCATTTATCAACACAACTTCTTCAATGACTAAGAAATCTTACTGGTGAAATGAATTGCAGAACTAGTCAATAAAAGGAAACAATTACAGTCCTGGAGAAGACAACATGCAAATCCATGAAACTAAATAGCTTTAAAGGGCTTATTCTAAAATGTTAATTCTATGAATAGCACACAACAATCAGAGCAGGCAGACCGGCTGAGCATGACAACCTACATGTAACATAATGTTCGCGCTTAAGACCAAAGAAATATATACATAAGCAGCACCAACTATATCCTCGGCATCGCTCATACCAAACTTCACCAGCCTAGCGATGAATGTCTTATTCTATTTCCCTCTTCTCCGGAGCTTTACACCTACCAGCAAGGCCATACAAACAACAAACTGCTAGCAAACAAAGTAAAAGTCATCCTCGTCTCCTAATCAAAACTTGCAAGAAGTCCCGAGCCTGAGCCTCTGCATCTGACTAGTAGTAATGGATTGGCGGTTGCGGAATGCACCATGAAGCAGCTCTTGAAACTTATCAAGGAAAGCCACCCATTGCTCCTCCCCCATGTCAGACAGCTTTACAAAGTTCTTGCTCCTATGAAGCTGCTCACAGGCACTCCTTTTCCCCGCCTGACGACCTATTGCACTGCTGCTACTGCTATCTTTGCTAGTGATGGAACCATTTACTGCTGTAAACCTCTTACGTTTTTCATGAAGACCGATGCCCTTCAGCGAAACCGATAGATTTGAGACGCTAGGAAGCTGGCGAGGAACATTGCGGTAGCAAGGACCTTTTTCTACATTGCTCATTTCATTGTTGTCATCTTCATCTTCCTCCTCTGAGCCCTCCTCTAATTTTGAAAGTGTGTGTATCAATGTTCCACCTCCAAAATGGCATGGCGTCAGTACTTTGTGCGACATTGGATATGAGTTTTCAAATTCAATATTAAACTGAATATCATCTTCAGTTCCAGGTTCAGCTTCTGAGGGAAACAGCTCTCTTTCTGCCACTAGCCTCCTTGCTTCAATGCACACAAGCTCCAGCTCACTTGGCACTTCTTCCTTTCCCTTGAACTCTCTACTCATCATCCCTCCAATCTCCGACAGGCAAAGCCCAAAAGCTGCAGCTTCCTTAAGGAAAATGGTACAGAGAACCAGAACCCGAAGACATGCTTCGCGAATCATTGGCAATTCCATCCGGAGCATTTCAGAATCGCTCACTGGATCAAGATTAGCGATGTACTCAAGCTCTTCCTCAGAGAAAGGAATTGATGCCTGGGGCCAATGTATCCATTCAAAATAAGGATCCTCCAAGTTCTCTGGCAGGCAAAGCCCATGATCAATCGGGATCAATTCCATCTGACCACCAAATCTACCAACTCCGCCTCCAACCTTTCTCACCAAAAGATTTCCCGCATGCCGATCAGTGTTAAAAATTCTAACATCAAGTATCCCAATTCTATGAACCGCAGCAACAGGAAAACTAGACGTCCCATGATCACTTGCATCAAAATCATGGGTAATATACTTCTGGAACGAAGCAATTTTACTGATCAGATTCTGATTCTTGTCATGATTCTTACAATTGTAACCATTTTCCCCGGCATTGACATGGAACACCGAGTGGGTTATCTTGACAAGGACTGTAGGAGGAACATTTGCAAAACAATCATAGTCCAGAAGGTATGCAGCAACCTCCCTGAACCCTGTCTCACCAACTCGAACTGACCCTTTCAGGCCTGGTTGTCCAAGGGCTTTCCCAACAAAACCTTTTGGATTATTTGGTGCAAATGGCTCCTCATCAGTAGGCTTCACAATAGCAATGCTCTCACCTCTACTGTTCCTGAAATAATAAGCACCACCAAGACCACTATGAACAGGAACGGGGTCCACACCACTTTTGATCGCCTTAGCAACATCCTTGACAAGCTGTTTTGTCTGAGAGCAGCGACTTGAACATCCTAAGACTTCAATTGGACCACCTGAATCTCTTTGCTGTTGATCCTTACCACATGGAGAAAGGCATGGGGTGGAAGAACTCCTTTGCAGGTTATTTCTGGTAAGAAGTAAAGGTGAGTCTCGTCGAATAGCAGTAAGGTCATTCTTCAAAACAAGATCTCCAAATGTAAGTGAGCTCTCCTCAGTAGGAAAATTGAGTGCCAACTGTAATCTTCTCTTCACTGTGTGGGCATTGTCTCCACGGTCCAGATCCATGCCCAAAACCAGGCCAGTTTCAGTCTGGACAAAAACACGTCTCCGGCCAACAGGCTTACCTTCAGATTTCTGGTTGCCATGGCGATCACCACGAAGGCTGTGGTTTAAGACAGAAACTGCCATCTGGGTCTGCACAGGGCTGTCCAATTTAGGAGACATGGGGTAATAAGTGCAAATGCGTAGAATCACCAAGGATTGAAGCAACAGCAACAGAAAGGTTGTTCTTCTTCTTTTTCCTGTCCGTTCGCATGCCAAACACAGAGGCTGGCGCGGATACGGAGAGAAGCCGATGAGCACAAATGATCATGAAGTTCTAGGCAAGTGAATCCAATTAGGACCTTTCGTCGAGTGAAAACATGACTTCAATGAACATAATGATGGATACCGAGCGCATCCTTCAGAAATCTTACAGATTCCTGCAAGGAAAGAGTTAACACAATGAGATAGAAAGAAACAAGTAGTTCATTTATAATGACCATAACTTCCATCATTTCCTCTAAAGTGCAGGTGTTGATCTCACATTCATTATATCAAAAATGTTACCAAGAATACAGTGAAAACAGATTAAAATAGATAAAATAGTGAAGTTCGATGCACATAAAAAATGTGGACACAATGTAATTTTAACAAGGTTCAATTATAATGAGAATAGGCATATCACATAAGAAGGTTCTCTCAGATGTTGTCAATGCAAAAAAGTTAAAATATTTCACACACACATATATTCTCACTAACATAATTAAATGAAAATGAAAGTTTAAAAGCATAAATTTATCATCTAAGACCAAGAGTTTAAAATGGATACCTTGTGCTTGACACAAAATGAAGCTGGGGCAACCCCTATAGAGGAACAGTCATCAGAAAAACTACTATATGAAGGCCAAGATAGAACACCTGCAGGGGACACAGTTATCAGTTGACTATGACATAACTATAACAGGTGCACGTGGCGACAAAATGATACTTATGTTGAACACCTGAAGTAGCGGTATTCTTTTTAACTTTTCTAGAAGGACAATGAGACACTGCCTAGATTCTAAATTTAGTATTTGGCGTAAAAGCTCATACATGGAACAATGATTTGTTTCCAAAAAATAGGGCAGCAAAGTTATTTATATTTAAGACCCATGCCAACGTATATGAACAATAATGCAAATACCGACACCACAGTTAGTTAGGTTTTGTCGCATCCGTAAAAAAACCAAAGAACAAGAAGTCGTAAAAGATGAACCACGTGAATGTTGAGGTATTGTGCCTAAAAATGAATCTAGAGCTTCTGTAAATGTTGACTTACAATAAACTTCGAATATAAGCATGCATACATAAATAGACTGTCCAAACGTAAACCGTCTCCAATTTAAAATTTCACATATTGTGTGAGGCACTTTCCCTCCAAGCGACAGGTTAGGACTAAGAAGTTCAATGAGTATTTGTGCTTAAAGAAAAGGTCCGCTCATATTTCTCAAAAGAAAAACAAAAACAGTAATTTCAAGATACAAAAATTTGACAGACTAGTTAATTTCAGTAATCAAGCATTGACATAAAAAATGAGAACCAACCTTCAGACCTCAAACAAGCAGTTGGAAAGAGTTGATGTACAGAGAACAAAATGAAGATGGAAATCTAAACCCCTACATTGAACAACACATCAGATTGTTCAATTTACAAAGCATAAGAACCAAAACCTGCACATAATCATATGAATATAAATACAACCACCCAAACTAGAAAGAAAACTAACATAAATTTTACCTCTACCTATCTCAGCTGTTCATTGGTAAGTTCATTACTGGAATTATGTTGTCACATACACAAACAAGCATAACAAACTTCGATGTATAAACAACAAAGAATTCACCCATCAAACAATGAACATTCAAAACCAAAAGAAATCACAGTGTTAAAATTTTGCATATTTCACCATTAATCCATCATATCCAACATAAAATCTACCCAAATGTTTCAAAAATAACTCATAAATAATCAAGCTCAAACCAAAAAAATTGTTTTTTTGCTTAAATTGTTACCGAGAGAAAAATCTCTGACAATAAAAAAAAAGGAGGAAAATCAAAAAATCAAAATAAAAAACTCCGCAAAGACAATCAATGGCTAAAAAAATGATAAAATTTCTTGCCCCGTTTTCACAATCACAAAAAAAAAAAAATCGATTATCAACTGAATCAAAAGAACAGATCGGGTTCACAAACATTATCAACTAAGAAACGCTATACATTTTCAGCGAGGAATCAAAGAACCCTAGAATCCCCAAATCGACAGCGAATTCAAGCAAAAGCGCAACACCAACACGAGATTCAAACAAGGTCATGATGAAAATCTAAGATCAGGAGCCGCGATGGGGTTTAGGACTCACCGGATAACGACCGGAGGGTCTCCGGCGGCGGTGCGGCGAGGATCAGCAACCGACGGCGGGAGGCGATCGGGGAGGAGATCCAACGGTCTGGATTCCAGCCTTCAACTCTTCCCCCCAATCTCGAAAAACCCTCTCCCCCTTTCGCCGTTTTTGGATGGTTTTAACCAAGTCATCCGGTTATTTTTGCAAATAACCCCTTATGTTGTTTTTAATTTTATAATTTTCTCAAACCACACCCTGAAATATGGTCCAACCTTGAAGTACTTGAATAATTTTTAAATGGAAAGAAAAAATTCAAGTTATTACTTATGAATAAATTTGTTTATGAAAGATTTAGGGGTGTTTAAGTTCATAATTAATTTTTGAAATTTAATTTTTATTAAATAAATATGATATTGTTCGATTTGTTGTGTTGTATAACTGTCATTTTTTTTATTGTTAAATGTGTATTATAACTGTCATTGTACACGACAATTCGTATGACAGCAGACATGTACAATATAATTTTAATGATAGATCAAAATAAAAAAGTTTTGTCATACTATATAACAATCATTTTTATTTTTTTTGTTAAATGTGCATCATAACTGTCATTGTACACGACAATTTGTATGACGACAAACATGTACAATATGATTTTAATGATAGATCAAAATAAGAAAGTAGTGTCATAATGTATAACAACCATTTTTTTTTCTTGTTAAATGCATATTATAATTGTCATTGTACATGACAATCTATATGACGACAGACATTTACAATATAATTTTAATGATAGATTAAAGGAAGAAAGTAATGTCGTACTATGTAACAATCATTTTTAATTTTTTTCTTGTTAAATACGTATTATAAATGTTACCTTATATGACAATATGTATGACCACAAACATGTACAATATAATTTTAATGATAGATAAAAATAAGAAATTAAATATAGCTGAAATTAATTGACAAATTGAAAAGAAAGAATTACTATCAAAATGTGCTTTTATTTTTTAAATTGTTATTTGGAATATTACAAAAATTAATAACTATGAAAGTTTCTTCAATGATATTGCTCGATTTTTCGTATGGTATAATCTCATTTTTATTTTTTTCTTGTTAAATATGTATTATAACAGTATAACTGTTATCATACACGACAACTCGTATAACAATAGACATATATTTTATAATTTTAATGATAAATTAAAATAAGATAGTAAATATTACTTAAGCTTATTGACAAATTGAGAACAAAGAATAATTATCAAAATGTGCTTTTATTTTTATTTTTATTATTTGAAATATTACAAAAATTAATAAATCTAAAAGTTTCCTGAGTGAGGGATCTTTTTGAAAAATAAAGATAAGTGAGGGTTTAAAACACAAAATTTCCATTATCTTTAAAACGAAGGCTCTTGAAGGGCGGGAGGTTCACGTCTTCTGCCAGATAAGCGCCACGTGTAAAAAAAGTGACGTAATGTAGTGACGTGGATGGAATCAATTGGGCCGGTATGGTGTACCGGCGGAACAACGGGAGTAGCCCATTGGATTCCGTGATTGGTCCATCCAACCGTTGGTACATGACATCCTACGGTAACAAGCCCTGTCCTTCTCTGACAATGATTGCCCACGGTTTTCTTTTTTTTTTATAATTAATAAAAATTTAATTATTATGGTTTTATAAATTATATAATATATATATTTAATATTAAAAAAAAAAATTTATTATTTTCTTAAAATTTTATATTCTGTGGGCTTAACTTATTTTAATATTTTTTAAATCTCTCTTTCAAACCATTTGATCAAGCTTTAAAAGTCCCTCTCATTTCAGCCGCCTTCCATCAAGAAAAAAATAACCGTCTCTATATCTATTGATACTGGATCTTTATTTACTTCAGGGAGTACTCAAGATCGAATCCTAAAATCCTTATAAAATGAGGATAAATATATATATTAAGCTTACTTCATAGGTGTGCACATCCCTGACTTTCTTCAAATAAAAATATTTATTGTATATTTATTAATATATATATATATATATGGGATTAATAAATAATTGTGCAGGTTTGAGGTGTTGTAGAAATAAGATTTGAGAGTTTAGATTTGTACTGTAGTAACAAACTATTTAAAAAATTGTGCTTCTAATTTTTTACTATATATCTAGACATTCTTCCCGGCTTCGCATCGGAGTTTTTAAAATTTTGTGAGAAGTTTTGAGGCAACATCATATATAAAATAATATAATTAAATAAATCCTACCGTCAAAACTAATATATATCTTGGATTTCAAAAGTTTAATGGATATTTATTGCATAAATAATTGGTGTAATTAATGTTTTTTAATTATTAATATTATAAATTATATAAATAAAAACTTAAATATTAAAAAAAATTAAAATTATACCTTGAAATATTTTCGGAGTAAATTATACATCTACTTTAATATTATATATAGATTTAGATTGTATATCAATTTATGTTAAAAAGAAATTTTTAATTCATTATTTACTATATATATATATATATATATCAAGAAATATTGGCTGTTTGAGGTATTAGAAAAATGTAAATAAGAACTTTTATGAGGGTTAATTTACAAATATCATCAATTATTAGGGTTTGATTTGGACCCAAAAAAGTTTCCTTTTTCATTGATAACTAAAAAAATGCTGATTTTTCATCGAACGAATTTTTTTTTTTTTTGGATTTTTCATCGATTCATTCTTGATTTCGATTCGATATACTGATTTCATGCTCAGATCATCTTCTTTTGACAATTGAGAAGATTCAATTTAGGGTTTGCTCTGATTGAGAGAAATTTGAAGAACTGGGCTAAAAAATTGAAATCTTTCTTTTTCTTTTTTCTTTTTTGTATTTTTCTTCAATCTAAACTAACCATTGTAGAGAAATAGGCTGAAAATTTGATTACTTGCTACTTTGTATGCATTTTTTTAACAAGTTCTAGTGTGAATTTTTGCTTGTTAGACTATCTTTTGCTCTATTTAGGCCTGCTGATGCTTCTGTGACTGTTCTCTTTGTTGTAACAAACCATATTCTTGCATGGAATTCATCAATGCATGTATAAATAGAAAAGATCCCTAGTTTTATTGCTGAATTTTGTATAAGGTTTTCAGTAAAATGTCAAAAGATAAGATCTTTGTCATCAGTGTTGAAAAATTTTCATTTATACCTGATTTGACTATTGTAATGCTTTGATTCTCTTATTTCTACCATTTATCTTTTTTGGCTTAATGTGTGAATTAGGTGGAAAATTGATTGTTGTGACAAAATTGCACACTCTTGTAATGGTAATTCTTTATAATAGTTTTTATGTCCTGCAATTTGTTAGGTTGAAAAGATTAAACAATTTTTCATTAACACAAAACCTACAATGTACAAGGTATATATAGATACACAGTTATATAAATAAGGTAGCTATACAAATATAGATATACAGCTGTATACACAGCTGTATTCCCTAACACAATTCTCTTTTTTGCTATGAATGTAATTCTTCTGAGATTGGCAAGTCATCGGTTTTCATAGTATGTTTTCAAGTGAGAAATGGAATTCTTTTGCTTAGCACTCAAGCATTTCTATTGCTGATCTTGTTCATTATTTCACAGATTTATTATTTGTCTGCAGTTTTAAGTGAGAAATGGAATTCTTTTACCTTGGCATTCAAGTATTTTTATTGCTAATCTTGTTCATTTCACTGTATGTGCTTTGTTGTATATTTATTATTTATCTGCAGTTTTACAGTTTTAACTGAGAAATGGAATTCTTTTACCTTTGTATTCGATTATTTTTATTGCTAATCTTGTGAACATTACAAATTATCTGCAGCTTTAAGTGAGAAATAAATTCTTTTAGCTTGCTATTTGAGTTTTTTTTATTTCAGATACCTTCCATTCTTATTATTTTTTTTATGATTGTTTTGTTCTGGATTTGCATTGTTTTTGGTGTTTTAAATTGTTCTGCTGGAGAGGAAAAATATAGTGTTTCAAGTTCTCATGTATGTCTAGCAATGACCACTTGGGTATTAATTGTGCTCGTCTATTTTTTTCTTTTCCTACAAAGGTGTTTTAGTATGTTGGATTTCTGCAATTACTTGTCTTTGTTTAGTTAATATGTGGATAGCACTTTCCTATGTTGCCTTCATATACTTCAATCAATATTTTGGATGTTTTTGTTTTATGTAAAGCAAACTATGAAATGAAAAAAAAGAATATGAAGCCAAACTGTAAAAGGGACAATTGTGTCGATGAGGAATAATTCCCGATAAGCCAAAAAGTAGTCGAATTTGCTATCTATTTTCCAACTTTTCTTTATAGCTTTACCTTTTATGTACCTAAGATGTACAAATAACTCATGATGCAGATTCCAAATTATCTGAGACCTCATACCACATTGTGATCAAATATGAGATCAGTCATGATTTCCTTTGTAGGTATTTGCTTTGTTCTTTCACATCTCTACATTTAGCTCCATCAAGATAGCATCTTTTTTTTCTTACATATTTCTTCTCTTTATAGGTCAATCAAGTAAATCCACTATTTATGTTACAAAAGAATGAGGTAATCACAAAGGTAACAAGTCATGTATTGCTTTCACATTCATAGTAAACGTATGAAATGCCTACACGGACACGATCGATGTTTCTTGTGGTTAAATTATATAAACTTCATCAATATAAGAAAGAGTTCCATTTGTGTTCAACAATTGGAACTGTCAATTGCTATTAGATATTAAAAGCCAATTTATACAGAATTATTTGTTTCTGAAAATCGGTGTTGTCATTGTTAGAATATATGAAAGTTCGTTATTATATTTTGTTGTCTTCGTACTTTATTAAAAGACAATTCTTTTCCTGAAAGAATGAGAGATGTCTTTATCGAAAGCTATTAAAATTGTTCGCATGGTTCATGTTATTTCTTATCTCCATTGCTACATTTTCAATTAGGATTGACAAAAAGATGACAATATAAACTTGAATGAACAACATAAATCAAGCGATGAATCGATTTATTCCTTCCAAAGTAATTGTTATCTCTATTCAAATGCTGTTTATATTAATGAATAGAAATAGTGAAAACATAGATTCTTAGCCAAAGATTCTTGAGTTTTTTGTAAGTGTACTACTCTTTATTTTAAGAGATTTAATGTTTTTTTCCTTGGTCTATTTCAATTATATTTTAAGTGAGTTTGTACCTCATCAAGAATATATATATATATATATATATATATATTTAGGACTAAAGCAATGAAGAATGACCGAAAAAAGTTGGAATAATAATCTTGCCTTTTGAATTTATGGGCTTCATATTGTTACATTTTTGGAAGCAAATTATTCTTTGCCACCTTAGTAAAAATTTTGGGATATTATTCCTTGGATCATAGTAATGTTTTTGTTTGTATTAATGGAAGTGAATGAAATGATGGAATTGGAAAACTTGTTGTCATTATTTTATTTTATTTTATTTTATTTTTTTTTTGTTTCATTTCATATGGTAGCAATTTTCTCATCTTATTTTATAATATGATTTTTTTTTAAAAAAAAAAAGTCATATATCCATTGTAAGAAAGATCATTTTGAACTCAAGGCATAAATGTAACAAAAATGTTCACTTTGTATTACATTCAATCATTATCTATTCATTCTACCTTCTTTGTTGTTTTGATTACTTCTTATCTATGTAGTCTACATTCTTGATTTTTTTTTTTAAAAAAATAGTTTGTAGATGTTATATATATATATATATATATTTTTTTTTTGTGTTACAGAATTTAGAAGCTTGATTTTATGTCTGCAATGAAAAACAGGACTGATTATTCGTTGCAAGTGTTAGAGATAACTTTGAGCTTGTTTGTAACTTTTTGAGAAACATTTTAGGTCATTTTCTCTTAAAATTTTACTTTTAATGATGATGATGTGCTTTTTCCCTTGTGGACTGTGAGAACAAAAAAATTTTTAAATAAAATTAAGAAAGTATTAAATTATGTTCCGCTAAATAAAAAAAACTCAAAACTATTAAATCACTCATAGTCCAGCGGCAAGCTCACAGCACAAACTCTTGGTCTCCGATTGAGAGTGTGCGGATTGGATAATTAATTATTAACCCATACATATCGTTGATATAAATATAGTTTTGACGTTTTTCCAAAAACACAAAGCTAAAAAAATTCTTTAATGAATACTAATTTTAAAACCCTAGATAGTGGTCACTCCACACAAACCCATCACCAATACACACCACACCAAAATGGAATCAAAATCAGTGGGGTTGGTGGGGATAGCTCTAGTCCACTAATCAATCAATCAAAATGACTTAGTGTTTGTAACCCTAAATCATCTCAATTGGACTTTTTTTTAACACTTGCAACTCCAATCAAGAATCTCATAATAACTTCATCCACCCAATCTTTATTTATGTCCACCACAGAACTGTTCTTTTACACAAGTCATAGATTCCCATGCCTTCAAAATAATTCCAATATCAATTCACAGTAAATAATGACTTTTGTATGATTCCTCCAATGAAAAACTTCACATAAAATACACTGAAAAAAAAATTAAAAATTCAATTGTAACATCTTAGAAATAGAATTAGCAAGTCAGAAATTTCAGTACAGATATCACAATGAACATAATAATCTTCAGAAAATAATCTGCAGAAACCGATCTTCTCTCACATTCAATCTCGTGTTATACATGCAGCTCGAATTTCCTTTTTTTTTTTTCCTCGATCTCTTTTCAATCATCGTCTATACAAGAATCAAGTTATTTCAGGAAAAAAAAAAAATCAATTCATGCTTATAACTTGTGTATCCAGCAGTCCACTAATCAAGCCCAAACTGCTTGACAATTCTTAGTTTCGGCTTCCTCCTCCGTCGGCATTTAAGCCTTTGTATCTCCGCATTGACATTCGAAGATTGATGCTCTATAAGAACACATTGTAAGGAAAGAGAATTTCACACAGTTTGTCGATCATTTGGCATAGTGAGTGTGAGGCATTCATGTGGATTGGCATAGAAGTAATCCTCTTCTTTGGGTCTGTCTGGAAGCACAATTCTTCGGGAAGGCATTCCCATTCGATTCGCGTGAGCTGCCTTCACAGAAGCAGAGAACTCATCCCAATTCAGAGATCCGGCCTGGTACTGATCTATAAGATCTACTAAGAGCTTTCGATCTAATAGGATAGTCTTCTTAAAACCTAAAATCCTGAAATGTTTTACAGAGCTAAGTACAGTTTTGTTTGCTCAGACAAGTAGCATGATTTGCATTATAATGAGAGATATGTAGTACCTGCGATGACCTTCAACAACTCTGGCCATGTTCCCATCATATGTAGGAACAAAGATATCACTCTCCAAGGAGACCAAATAGTCCAATGCAGCCATTTGGGATGAATGATTCTGAAAAAATTGAAGGTCTGAAGCTTGTAGTAGGGTCTCTTTTCTCACCTACCGAACAATCAATATCACATGAGTCTAGAAAAGATTAAATTATGAATGCAAACAAATCACATATCAGTGGCAAAGTGTCGGAAACACAGGTACTGACAATGTTTGGATAAGAAGATGAGAGGGCAGCCATCCTTCTACGTCCACCATAAATTTCCCCAGCAGCAATATATATTTGGACATTCTGATCTATATCTAATGCCCGGAAAACCAAGGCAGTCTCCTCCGGCGTTAGAGGGCAAAGACCATCTTTTCTCTTGAGATCAGAATTGATAACCTTCTCTTTCCACCAAGGATATGCATAGCTGCCAATGGAAATCACATATATTAGCATGATAGAATAGCAGAGAAAAAGCAAACAAAAAGAAGATAATAGATTACCGCATTCTTGTCAAATCCTCCACCTCCTCATTGGTGCAACCATGGGTACAGCCAGAAAAGGCCAACATATCCATTTCATATCGAAGATGAAGTACCAGAAAGGGTCCATTTTGGCGTAGCATTTTAATGACTCTGGCTCCCAATTCTTCAATTTGAGGAGTGAACCTCAGTGCACTATAGTTTACCCGGCACCGAAGTTTCTGAATCTCTGTAGGGAGACCATTGTTGGCAAGCCGAGTATCTGTCCTGTTTAAATGCAATATCTTGTGTTTATGTATCAATGGAAGAATCTGTTTCAAATATACATAACAAATGTTAGCTCATTATGAAGCAAAGATTCAAATGACAAGCTGAAAAACTAATCGAGACATAAAAGAGGAACCTGACCTGTTGACTATAATAAGAGATGTCAGACCAACTAACAGGAGGCATGGAATGGAGCATTCCTAACTCTACCTTTTTCTTCAGTCTCAGCGGTAATTCTTTCAATATCCTAACCTCATCCCTTAACGAGGTAATAAAATGATCGACATCAAAAATATCCTGAAACTCACTGCCATTTCATAAGGGACTACAATAAGTTTCATAAAATAGAGTAAAATTTCAGTTTCGAATAACCATTTCATCCAAGTACAACATACCTAGGATCATTCCAGAAGGAAGTTTTATCCAACTCTGGTACTATCAGAGTTACATTTAGGTATCTTGCAATAGCAACCATGTCACAAATCTACATACATGAGGCAGAAATTAAACAAAAGTCAAGGCCAAATGATAAAAGATACATCCAACACCTGCGAAGGATAAATAATCAAACACATACCGCTGCTCGCATTTGATTCAACCCTCCATTGCAGGAAACCATCAAATAACCATTATTCTTATAGATTCCTGAAAAGATATGCAAATAAGGAAAGCATACTAAAAACATCAAACGCAAACAGTGGAAGGAAGATGCTAACAATCATATATCATGAATCACGCCAAAAAAGGAGAAGAGCACCATATTGCAGCATTGAATTTGATCTTCTCTTGACAAACATGCAACACATGCACTGTATCAAATCATTCAAAGCATTCAATATACTTACAAATCCTGTCTATAAATCAGAATCAGTCATATAAATGATTAACAATCTAGCAGATACGCAAAATCAATACCAAACCCACGCAATCCAAATCCAAACGAAAGCAGAATGCAGTGACGCAAGAAGGCACAAAAGAAGGCAAAAAAAAAAACTCACTTTTTGGTGGAAGCACAATATTTTCTCTGCTAATTATAGTGGAAAGGGCTGAAGAAGACTTTTCAATCCCAGTGGGGAAACCAGAATGGGTAAAGCAAGAAGGCCACCCTTTCAATACTCTCGGCCCCCACATCTCTCCGATGGCCGTCAACTGGACAACACAAGTCCACAAAAGCACCGTAGTAGTAGCTCTGATCAACCAGAGCTTCATTCTCGGCCTGGAAACCATGGATCCTCTGCTTTTCTCCGCCTTCGCTTCCCCTTTCGCCTTCAAACCCATGTGCCACTTCTCTAGCCTGCACATCTCGGATCACCCATAAAGAGAATCACCAATTTTGACTTGCTGAATCCACCGGAATCTCAAAAAAAAAGGAAATTTTCCAACAAAATTGTGAAGAACGAAAGAATCCCTTCAAATCCCATCAATGCAGCATCAAACACCAATCATCCACCCCGAAATCCCCCAATACCACCAATCCCCCACCAAAAATCAACCATTTCCTTCCAAATTCCCAGCAATCCATGCAAACAACTCCAAATCCAATCTGGCAAACCAAAACAACACCTCCTCACCAATCTCCCCAATTCCAGACCCGTTTCCAGCCGATCCTGGACCAAAAACCGCAAGAAAAACGTCAAAAAAACTACCAAAAACCTCCCAATCCCTTCTTCCCAAAATAAATCCCAGATCTGGTGGACCAATTCAACCAATCTACGCACAAAATTCCGAGAAATCAGGCACTAAAACCCAAATTCTCTCTCTCTCTCTCTCTCTCTCTCTCTCTCTCTTCCCTTCTCGTTGGTCACCATTTATATCGCTCCAAACCTCCGACGTGTCCGTACGATAGAACAGCATAAACTATACCCTAGGCCTTCTTTAATTAACTCAGACTCCTACACGTGGGCTAAATCTATTGGTTATCAGGAGTGAAGGTCTTATAATACACGAGTGTTTAGCAGACAGCCACGTGTATTTTTACTGTGACTTTTTACTTTCCGGTTAACCGTTGAGGATTCATTGAGATCGTTGATGTTGATGATCTCGAGGCGATCGTAAGGTGGATCGATTGTTTTGAGGAGCACGTGGGGGAATAAAACGAGGGATGAGTCAAGAATCGTGGTCGGATGGAACCTGATTGGACCAGCTCAGCAGAGGCATGGTCAACGTCCGATACTCGACACGTGGCATACTGTCACACGTTCGATGCTGATCATTCCTCAACTTTAATTGGTTATATATTATCCCAAAATTTCATGTTAATGTCTATCTCATCATTTCATTTATCTTTTTAATTATTTAAATTATATATTTTATTAAAATATATTTATTTAATAAAATATTATATATTTTTGAATTAAATAATTAAATAAATAATATAATAAAAATTTATGTTAAAAAACACATATTTAAATAATAAAATATATGAATAATAATAAATTAATATAAATGTGTGCCATTTTTAATTATTTAAATATTTTTAAAAAATTATTTTTAAAACTTAAAAACATAAGGGGTCTTATTTTTTTAGTGTTTATTAATGATTGAGCATTCAATGATCACCGAGCTCCAATTGGCTCCAAGAAGTTATTCCCAATATATGGGGATCACTTACTCTGCCCACGTTTAGATATGCATCAAATTATTTGAGAATGGTATGAGGCACTGAGCACTCATTAAGTAATCATTAATCTCCTGTTAAAGATTAGTTTAGATTAAATTCATAAAATTTTAATTAAAAAAATAGTATTTTTTTTCTAATAAAACAAGGTTTTATGATATGTTATTATTGTAAGAGAAAAATTGAAAATGATAATAATAATAGTTATTATTATTGTTGTTCATTTTTTTATTATAGACACGCTGGGAGATAGGTTTCTTTTCTCACAAATAGAAATAATTATTGTTACTTTAAATTTTAATTCATAATTAATATATAGAAAAAGTAGACCAAACTATTTATTGTTATGAAGAATTAAAAAAAAACATTATATATAATTTTAAAAAGGGGAAAAAACAAATGAATAAACCATTAGATTTAATCCAGATAATCAATGGGCCATGAATTTCATATTCCTAAAGCCCATATGAAATTTTTAAGAATATAATTATGTTTTTTCTTTTCATAATTAATATATATATTGACAAAGTCAACAAGCGATAAAGTAAAGACAAGCGAGTAAAGAGATGCCAGTTACTGTAGCTTGACTAATCTCCTGGGATGACCCCCGCTATATAACTCTAGAGGGGAGAACGAGAGGTAATCCTCACACAAGGGACCCTAAACATAAATTGTAATATGAGATGTTCGTACTCGGGTAGTAACCATTGGGCTAGCCTATGGCTTTTTTTTTTCTTAATTAATATTACACCAAAACATAATTGCAAGGATATATATATATATATATATACATATATATGAGAATGAATCTTCTATGCACGTTCGTAGATTTGAAATCTATGAACATTACTATTAACTGTTAGATTTCGATCCAACGGTCCAGTACTGTTTCATGAACAGTGTTACTGTAGTTATGAATACTAGCACAGTAAAAAGGTGGGATGCACAATACTTTAATGTAAATCATTCAATCAATTTGTGCACAGTAACTGACCAAATCTGAACCGTTCAACCCTATTTCTACTGTACCTCTAGCAACCAAACTATCAACCAAATCAAATCTAATGAACTCGTTAACCCTTGATTATGCCTCACTGTAAAATCATGTTTAGCACTGTTCTTACCTATAAACGTTCTATGAATGTACATAGTTGATGTTTTCTATAATATATATATATATATATATATATATATATATATATATATATATATATATATATATATCATTTATTAATTTCTTTGTTCCAAAACTTCATAAATTAAAAATATAAGTTATTGCCTCTTCATTAAATAACAAGCAATAATCCTTATAACTTATCATCATATATTAACGTTGAGTTTTCAAATACAAGTCATGCCTTTTTGTTATTAAAGAACTACTTTTAACACCTTCACAATCTATGAACAATTCACATCATAAATAAATAAATAAATAATTTTTTTTTTATTAATTAAATAGATATATATATATATATATATATATATATACGAAGTTGCTATCTTGGAGGTTGACAAATGCAAGAAGGGGGAGATGAATGATGATGTTGTTGTGGGACATTGAGTGACCAAATTGAAGTGACCTTAACAGTATTTTTGAGGCAAGATGTCCAAAGAAGCAACAACAATACAAAATGTAATTAGGGGCATCTCAATGTTTTTTTGTTCATATGAATTATGAACTAGAAGATGTAGAGAAGAACATAATCCCTAGTTTTTTAGATAATAATTCACATTATAACAATAGTTTTTTAAGATAATACTTTGAATAAAGCCATTTTTTAATAAGTGATTTTTGAATTATCAATTATGTTATGGTTTAATTGTGAATTGTAAAATGAATAATTCGAATGTATTTTATTATGGGTAAGTAAAATTTATTCATAGTAAATTTTAAGTTGATTTAATAATTATATGATTCTTTGTACTTTCTAAAAGACCAATAAATTTTTTTTCTTGGCTTTTCTAATTTCTTTATAATCCCTAATTTTTGAAAATTTTTCTTATAAGTCTTGTTTTTACATTTATATTCCCATTATACTAAAAAAAGAAGAAGGATATACCAAATAACCAAACTTGGTGATATTAATGCTTTAAGGCTACATATATATTTATAGAAAACATGTGCATCTTTTAACCAATGTCATTTCAATGAAAGTTATGTGTGATGAGGGAATGTAACTTACAATTTGTAGAACTCTTTATATTATAGTTTTTAGTTATTTCAACAAACTTCTAGAGATTATTTAGTTAGAAAAACATCAAATATAATGCTCTTAACATAAATTAAGTATACTGATATAAAGTCATATTATCAATTAGTGTTACAGTTAAATAACTGAAATAAAATTGCATATATTTATACATAGAAGATAAAAATATTTTTAAATTATTTTAAAAAATCAAAATATGATTATGGTTTTTGTGGTCAACTACCTCTTGGTCTATTAACATCGGAAGCCCTGCTTAGGATGTCCGTGCCTTTATTAAGGAGGTGGATTTAAATCTCAACTCAAATAATGCGAGGAGGGCATAAGTGCGTGTTGAGGTATTAACTTTTCGCTTATGCGTATTTTTGATGTGACTTATCCATTTTGCAAATATATATATGGTTACTATGGTGATAAACTAAATTTTTATGAACAAGTCTTGTTAAATATACTGAGATAATATTTGGATGCTTTCATAATAATAATAAATAAAATTTTCATATTTAATAATATTTGAACTCTTTTCCTTGATGATGATAATAATAATATTATTATAATAATAAACATTATATGTGAACATCTGTAAATGTGATAAATAAAAAAAAAGATGACAGGGATAAGTAGAGTTAAGATATAAAGAAAAAAGGAGAAGATAATCTGGATTACAATTTTGTTGGAGAGGCAGTGTTGGAGGTTAATTCAACAACTGGATGAATGTTGGTAGAAAATACTGGTTAATATTATAAAATATGGATACATCAAATATATGAACATGTATATATGGATAATTATTGTAAAAAAAAATAAGAAAAAAAAAAATAGATGAAGTTAGTAAGAGATGTGAAAGGAGAAAGGGAGAGAGAGTGACGTTCACCAAGAAAAGGAGCTAGTGGGGTGGGGGAGGGAGATGACATGTGATGATAAATTTAAGAAGCAAAGAAGAAGAGGATAATATGAATGATCTTTCTCTCAATTATTATATCACATTGTTGGTGGATGAGGACGGCAATATGGACATGGACATGGACATTATGAACATGGAGATTGGGTGGACACCCAATGACTTGTCTCTATTTTGAAGTTGACATCATCCCCCCACTCTTTCATCTATGTTTAATCATCTCTCTCTCCCTCTTCATTCTCCTCATCTTCCATTCCCATTCCCTTGCACTAATCACATCCCTCACCCCCATATATATATATATATGAATTATATTATATCTATTCAAAGTGAAGTATTGATATCATTATATCTATTCAAAGTGAAGTATTGATATCATGTACAAATAGTATTATTTAATATTAATAGTATTAATTACCACCTCGATAATAGTTTAGTTTAGTTTATTTTTCATTTTCCGGCCATACTAAAGAAGGTCGTAGTCCTCCAAATTCAAAGATCAATGGTCCATCGTTTGTCCAAATATTTATTAAAAATTATATATCTATAATACATATAAAAATTTTATATGATGATATACATATGCTTGGTTTATCCATTCCCTTAATTTTTAATTGAATAATGTGAAATAGATAAATTTATGTAACCGATCTCTAATAATTTGAACTAGAAAGCTTAATGTTGTTGCATTTCATTAAGGGATGAAATTAATGTTTTTTCTACCTTACTCTCTGCTAGTATAATTAATTAATAACAAATAGAAAATTTATTTTGTTATTGTTTGATGGTTAAAATTGTGATATTCAATTTTAGGGTTTCACATTCCAACCACATTTTTTAAAATTAATTAATTGAATTACAATGAAAAGGAAAACTTTGAATAATTATGGTAGTCCTAAGCTTCATGTTTGAACATAAGTGAAGCATGAAATGAACAATTCATATAATTACATCAATGCATTTCATATTGAAATTAATTTATTAAAATCACAATTAAAATTTAATAAAAATTAAAAATGAATTATATATATGTAACATTTTAAAAAGGAAAGGGTAATGACATTTTTGTCACTTGCCCACAAGCTTGCAAGTTGCAAGCATGCTTGTTGTTGGTGTTTTAGGTCTTGCAATTGGCACTAGAT
The DNA here is from genome assembly GCF_009730915.1 of Dioscorea cayenensis subsp. rotundata. NCBI lineage: Eukaryota > Viridiplantae > Streptophyta > Magnoliopsida > Dioscoreales > Dioscoreaceae > Dioscorea > Dioscorea cayenensis. The sequence goes on along the minus strand of NC_052486.1, from coordinate 222,136 downwards.
TCATAAAAACATACTTGTCAACTCAATGGCAGACAACACTTGCATTAACATTTATTTATTAATCTAAATAACCCCCAAACCTTGCCTTTTATTTATTTATTAATTTCTTAATTCTCCCAAAAAATATATATTTAAAAATAATTAAAAAAAATCAAGGGCATTATTCTATGACAATAAAAATATATTAATTATTTCAGGAATTTTACAAACACCAAAATAAAAACTAAGGAATTTATAAAAAAATTGTAATGCAATTTAAAATTATGTTTAAATAGTAAAAAAAACAGCATGTCCTAATAAAATTAAAAAATTTAGATTTTTCTTTTTCTTTTTTAGATCAGTCTTTTGTTTATGTGTTTTCACGCCAAAAATTCTTTGCAATTAATTGTTTAGTTGGATATTCGGGATTCAAAAATTCACCCAAAAACCATACGTGCACCTTTGGATGCATACAGTTCAAAAAAAATTGAAGGTTTGATTCTATTTATTCATGGGTACTCCGTAATATATATAATTCTTTTATTATATGAAAGAAAAATAAAATTTTTTTAATTACAATTAATTTAAATTAGTAATTCTCCGGCCTTGGCCAAAGGGATTTTCGCCTACTGACATTAGCCATACCGTAAAATTTCAGTATGGTATTTCAAGTGCCTCATGATCAAATCCTAATAGATACGATAATGATAACAGATTCCTAATGTAAGTTTAGACTTGCATTTTACACCCAGAACTATTGTGTGAGTATATGCTAGTTAAATGATTAATTCTTTTTAATTAACTCTATTTGTCAATTTATATATAATCTGAATAGCCGAGCAGTTAAGCCTTTGATTCCCGTGCGTGAGGTTGAAAATTCCCAATACCGGGTTGAGAACTAAATAAATAAATAAAATAAATTATATATTTTTTTTCCAGAATTAAAAAGTCCACGTGTACGGTAAATAACGAGGCCAATGAATAGAATTTTTGATAGCCAATCAAATCGTGTAACGTGGCAAAGCTCAAACCACGAGGTCTCACTAATCAGAGAGAGCACTCCGCCGACAAGAGGTTTCTAAGTCTGGCCCCACTTCAGATCTTGACCGTCCATTGCTTTTAACCAACGGTCAGGGAAAAACCACGTCAGATACAAGACATTCCCAACGTTTCATGTGATTTTACAGTAACACCCTTGTAAAAAAAATAATAAAAAAAATTAGTGTGACCACTTGAGTAAATAAAAAAAATGAAATGATTAAAAAATTATTGCCCGAATTATTAGAATTATTTCCAAGGGCCCAATAATATCTGACAATGTTTGCAAATTATGTTTTCAACTGTATAATTCATCAATTAATGTTCATCTTTGTTTTTCTCTCCTTTTTTTATCCTATTATTTAAATATTATATATAAAACACAACTATTTTCATAAATACATTAAATAATTTATTATTAATTCTATTTTTTTAGTAGTTTTATTTGTGCTATAACAACAATAATTGAAACAAAATTAAGCATATGCTTAGTCACTTATCATATAATTTAGAAAATTAATAAATTTCCAAGGATATTTTCATCAATACAAAAATAACAAAAATAATAATTTATTATTAATTCTATTTTTTTTTTAGTTTTATTTGTACTATTCTGGATTCATAACAGCAATAATTGAAATAAAATAAAACATCTGCTTAATTACTTATCATATAATATAAAAATTAAATTCTGAGGGGTATTTTCGTCAATACAAAAAAATATAAAAAAATAGAAAAATTTCTTTTTCTCACCTTTAAAATGATAGACATTGAAACCGTTCTCAGTCTTTGTGAGAACGAGAGTGAGAGAGAGATCGCCGGCGGCGATGGAGAGTTCGCCGGAGAAGATCTAAAGCTTCGATCGTGATCGCGAGAAATGCAGGATTTCCAATCAATGATCCCAGGCGCCAGCGCCAGGATATTCTCAGCAACAACGGATCAGCGCCGGCTCCGAGGTTACCCCGGACCACCACCGCCTCCACCGCCGCCGATCAAGTGCCCTCGTTGCGATTCCACGAACACCAAGTTCTGCTACTATAACAACTACAACCTCTCCCAACCCCGCCACTTCTGCAAGTCCTGCCGCCGCTACTGGACCAAAGGCGGCGTTCTCCGCAACGTCCCCGTCGGCGGTGGCTCCCGGAAGAGCTCCTCATCCAAGCGGTCCTCCTCCAAGGATCGCCGTCGGTCATGCCCTTCCCGACCCTCCTCCGACAACCCCCATCTTTTCCCAAACCCTAACCCTAACCCTAACCCTAATCCAAACCCTACCCCAGATCTCAGATCCACAGCCAGATCTCATCACGAGCTTCCCCAGCCTCGTCACCGCAGATGAGGGGTTCGCTTTCCCGGATCCAGTCACGGGGATCGCCGGCGGTGAGATGAACGGCTTGGATTGGACGGCGACCGCGTTCGAGTTCACCGGAGCCGTTGATCAAGGTACTCACTGGAATCACGTTCAATGGGGTGAGCTTGATCATGATCATTCTTCTCATCCTTCTCTTTTCTTTCCTTAAACTTTTAATTTTTTAAATTTTTTTATAAATTTTTGTATATTTTTATTTTTCATGGCAATTTCGTGTGCGCGTTTGTTTGGACTTCGATTTGCTAACTTGTTTTTATTTATTAAATATTATTATTATTATTTTTATAAAGACACTCGTGTTAAATGTCTGTCACAGACTGTGAATTAATAGTTCAATATACGGACTACCGGATCCATCATTATTGTTGTTTTCAATGAGAGGTAAATATTTTCATGTGGTGACTGTGTTATGGCTGATTTTTATTTTTGTGATTGTATTTTAATTTATATCATTTTGATCATTATATATTGATTTGTTTTTAACGGGAGCTCATTTGGGGTTTTTCTGGTCCAATTTAAATGACGTGACAATCGGAAATACCACATCATTTATTTTATTTTTCGGATTAAACAAACTGAGTCAGCATGCTAATAATGTGCTTTCTTCAGCTTGGATGAGAAAAAATATTAAAATAAAGCAACGTGGTATTTTTGACTATCATGATATTTAAACTTGGCCTGAGATATAAATTGAAATTCAATGACCAAAATGAAAATCAGTCATAACACGTGACCATATGAAAAATTTATGAGTGATGGATGCTAGACTTTGTTTTTATTTATAATAATAATAATAATAATAATAATTTTATAAAAATAAATATTTAAGAGTTTTGATTTTTCTGGTAAGTTAGTTGGATTAGTGTGAGTTTAATTAAGGTTTAAAAAGAGGAAGGGAGTGAGTGGTGTATGATGGGCCACGTCAGCAAACGAGGCTGACGTTGAGGTGGGTCCCAGTTGCACCGGCCCATGCGAGTGCTGCGTAACGCCGTCGTGGGACGTGTCGCCTTCTCGAAGACTCTGGCCGGGGGTTTTGTTGGGCGGCTAATTGTAAACGTGGGACCTAGTGATTGGTTTTCAGTACATGTACGGTTGGTGTACTTTTGAATTTACTAAGGGTAGACTAGTCATCATAATGATTTTTTTTTAAATAATATTATTACTCTATAAAATAAAAATTGTTGAAAATTGGTGGGTGACTAAAATCTTTTGTTCATAGAATTTGTGTTGTTGATTGATGGTTTTCACCATGTTTTATATGTATGGTGTTAGTGATATTATTATTATTATTATTATTATTATTATTATTATGTATAATTTGATAAATATATTTGATGCAGATTAGACAATGTTTAATCTTGATTTATAATTTTTTTTTTAAAATGTGAATTTTAATTTTTAGTGAACTATGAAATTGTTTTAATTATCTTGTGTCGCCAAATGATGGTGTGCAGGTTGGATCATTAAATTTTAACTCATACGTACACCCTTTATGTATATAGGTTTATTATTTTGTCCAAAAAAAATTAAAATTATTTTAGTTATTGTTTCGTTGTTTTATTTATTTTGATAGAGTGTTTGAAGACATGTTGTGCATTGCTAAACATATAGATGAACAGTATTAGTAACAGTGCCCAAATTAATATCCAATGATTCAACACGAATGTTCATAGATTTTAAGTCCACGCACGTTTTTAGATAACATGGTCTTTATCTAGATATATATGCATGTATATGTAGATAATAATTATAATATAAATATAATGGTGATGATGGTATTTATTCATCAGCATAACAAGGTTGACCAACACTCACTTGTAGGAAACTAGGAACCACTGGAGCTAGGATTGTTAGCCTCAGTGATTTATTGGTCCATTATTGTGATCTATAGGATTTTTCTCCTCCTCTCTTTCTATTACATAATGTAAAGATAATAAATAGTATAGTATCTTATGATCATTACAATAAAATAAATCATTAATAATAATAATTTAGGGATATATAAACAAATAAGATTTTTTTTTTTTGTATTTTTTTAAAATTAGAACTCAAAACTATTTACTTAAGTAGGTCTCTATTATTTGGATCAATCATGTTATAATTTAATTATTTTTTATAAATTAAATCATAAAAAACCATAATAATATTAGTTTAATTTTTTTCATTAATAATAATCTTTAATATATGAGAATTACTGTTAGTTATTATATATTAATGTAAATAATTATTTAATTCAAAACGAAAGCATGTGATCACCGTGTCTGCAGAAGATAAAAAAGTAAAGAGACGATTAAAAAATTAGTAGAAATGCTAAGTCCTGTAATACTATTTTTAAAATTACTGTACATCCCAGTATCATCCCATTCCTTATTAATCCCTTTGTTACATTGTCAAATCTAAACACTTAATCATAGGGGTAAGCAAAAAAATCCGGATCCGATGATCCGATCCGATATCCGGTTTTTTTACCCGAATTTTTTGGGTACCCGATCCGAAAAAGAGGGTCGGGTATCCGGTCCGAATTTTTAAGGTGAAAATCGGATCGGATACGGGGCGGGAGAAATTAAAAACCGGGTATCCGAATCCGATCCGGTTTTTAATATATTCATTTTTATATATATATATATATATATATATATATATATATATATATATATATATAATTAGATATAGATATATAATTAGATATAATAAATTTAAATTTTTATATGGTTTTAAAAAGTAAAAAAAGATCCAAATCCCTCATTTAAACCCCTTTAGTTTAAATTTTTCCAAATCCCTCATTTAAACCCTCTAAGATATCTTTTTACTTTTTTAGACCATATAAAATTTAAATTTATTATATATATATATATATATTAATAAATTTAAAATTTTACAAGGACGTAAGTAGATTAAAAATCCCTTGTTTAAATACTTAAAGAGTTACTTATATAGTTACATTATTATATATATATATATTAATAAATTTAAACTCTTATAGGGTTAAAAAGTAAAAGGAAAAAAATTTCAAAATCTTTATGTCTAAGATCGGTGAAACTCTTTTATTATTTTTCGAATTTTTTTGTGGGAGAATAATATAAGGCTTTTAATTCTCTTTTATAAGTTTCTAAGTTTCCATATTTGTTTTTTTATGAATGTTGATGTTGTTATATATAAAAATCCATGGAGTAGATGAAACTTAATTTGGATCCGGATATCCGATATCCGATCCGGCTTTAAACCGGTACCCGATTTTTTTAGTATCCGGGTTTTAAACCGGGATCGAGATCTGGTCAAGCTTTTTGACGATCCGAAAAACCCAGATGACTGATCCGGTTTTAAAAACCGGGTCGGGTACCCGGTTTTGCTCACCCCCTACTTAATCATTTCCATGTGATCCATGTTAAGAGTTAATTTGTATTTTCAATGAGCTTGACTATTCTTTGGATTCATATATAGTATACATTATGTATGTTGGATTCCTCTAAATATATATCATGTCAACACTGTACTCTTTGTATTAAGAGCTTAGTTTTCCTCAACCTTTGAGGATTCCTCTACAACATTAAACTTTTGTTTGAAAAAATAAAGTTAAAATCATCTTTGAATTAGTTTTATTTGTTACTCAATGATGGAGTTTGAGTTGGTTCATATATATCTGCATGCACAAGTTCAAGTAAAGTGGAAACTTTCCAAACTGTTTTTAAAAGATATAATACTTGAATTAGTCCCTCTATCTTTCTTTCTCTTCTTTTTTGGTTCTTCTACACAAATATGCTCTAAACTAATCCCTTTACTTAATCTTTTTCCAACTAGTTCCTCTACTCTTGAAAATATAGGAACTAGTTGACCCATTTTCAAGAGTAGAAGGATTAAGTGAACTCATTTTCAAATTAGAGGTACCAACTTGAAGCATTTTTTAGTACAAGGACTAAAAAAGAAGATAACAAAAGTAAAAGAACCAATTCGGGTATTATATTTCTTAAAAAAATAGAAATTAATACAATTTGCCAAAATTGCAGCATTCATAAGTTTATCACAACATTGAATTTATGCCAATCTAATCACCATCTTTTTTTTTTTCTTTATTCTAGTAATTGTAGCACTTGTAGTTCAAATGTCCATATCATAAATGCCAAAACTATCAAAGCTTTATTTTCTAAAGAAAAATTCTACAATTGTCCATTTTAAGAAGAAAAAGATTGTTCAAACTTTGACATATGCTTTTAAAATTTTTTTTTTTTCCAAGATCTTTTTTAGAACAACATCACCAAGACTTTTTTATTTGATTAATAATCTCAACAACTTTGAGAAGATTTCTTTGACATTGTTAATCACCATTTTTCATTATTATATTATCAAAATTTATCCTACAATTTAATGGAATTTATTTTCTCTAATTTTTAAACTCTTTTTTTTAAGCATGTGCTAAGCATTTTTAAGTTTTATTTACACTAAAAATATAATTTTCAGAGAAATGATTCCATGAACTCGGTTTCGTGGTAGTTATCACGGAATCAAGTAGTTCATTCTCATCTGTTGGATTGCCTTAATTTAGTGATTTTTAAAACAAAAATTAGTAATTTTTTAATGTAATTACCAATCTATCCATATATTATATAATAAATAAATAATAAAAGTCATAAATTATAAACTCATGGTCAAGATTGAGCCACATCTTGGTTCTGTGATAGTTACCACGAAACTAAATTTATTGGATTATTTTTCTAAATTATCAAAGATATGGCATTTCTCTTTACATTTTTCTTATAATTTTTTCATTTGCTTTTGACTATAATTTTCTATCTTCAAATTCAACTTATGAAGAAAAGCTCTAATGAAGTTGTGAAATAAATAAATAAATAAATAAATAAATCTTTTTATCACTAGTGATGTGATTGCTACATTTAGAATTTAAAATCAAGTTTCTGGAATTTTCTGTTCATGATCTTTTCTTGAATAGAATGTTTGATCTCCTTCAATAACACCTAAAAATAATTTTTTTTTAATTCAAAAGACACTATTAACTTATACATTTAACGTCTTGACAGGTTTTTCAGGTCTTTTACCTCTTAATATATAATTTTGGTAACACTTCACAGTTGCAACTGTAACCAAATAATCAAGTGATCGGTTAGTATTTGGATCTTAGTTAAAAAAGTTTTCATAAATAATAAGAGTTCCAATCTCAAGTGAAGACACATTTTTGTGAGTGTGAGTAATGGTTGTGTAGATAGTCTTAGCATCTATGTGTGCGTAAGTACTGTCCTCACTTGCTTCGCCGAGATTTATGCATATCTTTACATTTTTTAACAGTTTATCCGCTCATCTTGACGAAAAAAACTTTTCAATGTTGGCAGGAATTCAGTAATAACAGAAAATACATGAAGTATATAGTTTCTTCTAAAACATATACTTAATGCACAAGCATCATAACTTTCTTGTTTTTGTATTTATAATTTAATGCTTTTGTTAAAAAGTGTTATTCGCTGGTTGTTAAAAGATTTGTCTGTCTTTCATGTTTTAATTGTTAACTACAGTAAATAACATATTTTTGAGTAACTACAACCTTTTAAGGTTAATTAAATTAAATAAGTAATATTTTAAAATTTTTGTCTTGGTTAATGAATTTTTTTATTGAAAAAAATATCCTTTTTTATATATAAAATAGACATATCTCGTAGTCTATGTAATAATACCATGAAAGATGTAAATGAATGCTCAACCAAACTAACATAAACTTCCAATTTTAAAATCATATCTGATTTTATAATTACAAGTAAATACAAGAAATCTCAAATAATTTTAGACCAGATTGGACAACAGAGTAAATACAGACCATCCCATCTAACTTGCAGATAACATTTCTCATAAATCTATATAATTTCATTCATTATTAACAACTAATAAACTAAATGCTGTCTAAAGAAGAACATTTCATGTTAACACTAATAAACTAGAGAATTTACAAGCCAAGAAGGCCAAGTACTTATATATATATATATATACTTAGAAGCTTAATCATCTCAAAAACACACTAGTGATGAAATTCTCTAACTTTAACAGATACAAGTCACCAAAAGCAACTTGAAGAACAAATTTGATTTAACAAGAATAGCATCTGAAACAGAGAAGCAGGTTGCCAGAGTTCGTCGTTAGAGGGACCACGGGAACAACGGTGAGGCCGTCAAAACGATGCCATTCGTCGATCTCATTAGTTTCAATGCTAATTCTTTGCACTAACAAGAGTATGCCTTCAGTTGGTTCTTCATTGTGTGACCTTTACAAAGCACAGCATGCCTTCTCACAGAATCAAGAAATAACCTGAATGTCCTAATCATAATAGTGCTTGCATGCTCTCTCCTACTTCACAAGAACTTATCATCACACTAGTGCTGCAAAAATGTGACATGTTATGAACTTAAGTTTTACCTTAATGGCGAGCTAACAAAGTCAATGCTAACAAGAAAAGCTTTTTCTGTAAATATACTTGATTGCAAGTCTCATCTCATCATCAGTGTAAAGACTGCTTTGTAGTTTGTGAGTTAGTGCTGAATGGTGAATGCAAAATGGAGGAAGATTACCTTCATCTTCCAATCTGAGTTGAATAGTGTATAACAAATGTAATGGTGTTGATGAATTGCAGCTGAAACTTGTCTTGACATATTGAGGACTCATTTGTTCAATGCACCAAACTCTATGGACTGAAGAGATATATGACCCATGTACAAATCCTTAACATGCTGATTGCACAAGCCGATTCGTCTTCCGTTCAAGCTTGGGTGGATGGCTGCTGAGAATCCTGTTTTCCAACCTGGAAACTTCTGCCTCTCCTTCACTAGTAGAGTGTACATGCTTGGACATGAAACACAGCATCCAAACACAAAGCAGTTGAACACCCGAGATGGAACTTTTACTCTATACAGTGATAGCACACAGAGGCCACTGTATGAAATCCCATACATCAAACCCTCATCTTGATTTTCAGCACTGGATGTTATTGATGCCATTTCGGTCTCTAGTTCTTCAGTCATTGGAATGCTACTCAATTCTGAATCAAACTGCTTCTCTATTAAAGATTCATGTATCCGGTACTTAGCTGCTAGAGTTCGGATGCATGATATCCTCACACATTCGGATATCATTATCTTAATGTCTCCGAAATTATCATATTCAGAATACCATTTTAACCACCTACAAACAAGACCTGAAAACCAAGCTATGATTAGATCATCATCTTGTAAAATTAGTGTAGAAACATGCCTGGGAAATCCCTCGAGGTTGATTAAACCATAACGGTTGAGGATCTTTGCTATAAAGCTGATAGGTGCCTCCATCTTGGTCACAGTATTATCCTTCTTCATGCTTGTACTTGCAATATTGCTTGACTTGCAAAGCAATGCAAGAGTGGCGGTTGTTTCAGAGGAAATATATTTCTCAGCCTGCATTTGAAAATCATAAAATGATTCTCTCAGTTCTGATGGAAGTGCTGGCTCAGTGATGTATTTAGATAGAACCATCCCCTCATTAGCTTCAGCTCTGGCATTGATATCTTGCAACCAAATCTTGAGCAAGGACTTAAACCAGTGATCTGTCTTCATTCCATCCTTGCGGAACTGGGCAACATGATCCAATAATTGAGTACTGAGCTTAAGCTGCTTGATCTCTGATTCTTTTATTCTCTTTAAACCATAAGCCAGCCACTTTTGACCTACCCTAACTGTCCCAGCATCCCATATTTCTTTCTTCTGAGAAGCAAATAGCCGTACTTTATCCTTCAACTTGTGCACTGCTTTCTCTGCTTCACTTTCTTCAGCAGTCACACGAACCATGGTACCAAGAAACTGCACACAAGACCTATCACGCATCGGTAAAATGTCTGTGTAGTCTATCACATCTAGATTAAGAGAGAGCCTCAGGTAATTTGTGATGTCGGTTTTCACACTCAATGCAACATCTTTAGAACCTGAAACAGCTACAAAGATCTCGTCCATATATCTACAAGCATATATTCTTACATCTGAGCCATTTATCAGTTCTTTGCCACTATCAGCACTGTCCCTTTGTCTACGAATCCAACTCCGCAGCATTGAGTGTTGCCCACCCTTAGAAACACCAGCATGCAGACCAAGTCCTTCATGCCTCATGCATATAGCAAAGAATTCCCGGTCAAGCATGTCAAGATATATATTCATCAGAATCGGAGAGAGAACCCCTTCTTGGAGAAGACCATGGCCTTTTGGGATGCATCCAAATGTCAAATTAAGTACACGAGCATGAAATAAACAACGAATAAAAGAAAATAAGTTGTTGTCTATGATCCTTTCCTCCATTGTAGATATGAGCTTAGAGATGACACTGTCATCAGCCTCTTTATTCATGCATATAGTGAAACACCAATCGGGTTTATTTATCTCTTTGCAAACATACCTCAAAGCTGATAGATGGCCCCTACCACTTCGGCAACCGTGAGAGATCTTTGAGAAGAATGGCCTATAAACTATCTCAAGTACCACCCTGATTGCTTCCTCAATGACCTTCAACTTCAACCTTGGAAGGACAAGGCATTCTTTTTTTTCGTTCTTTGAAACACAAGCATATGGAATTTGCATTCACATCAAATTTACCACTAGCAAGCTGTTCAGCCATAGAAGCAAAGGAAAGATCCTCTCTTTCTGATCCAATATCAACATTAGAATTTAGTCGAACGATATCATATGCATCCTGCAGAGTGCTGGCATTAGCAATCACTTTCTCCATAAGGTCATGAAATTTTCCATGTGAATATTGCACCTTGACTCTTTTCTTGATGCGGAGTTCAATTGCTCTCTTGAGTTCCATTCGGCTCATCTTTTTCTTTTTGATGGAAGTGCTGGATTCATCAGGAAGGCACGCTAAACTTTTTGCTAGTGTCATTGGCAGAGCACTCTTTTCATACGTCCAGCTACCATGGTCACGGTCATCATCAACCTCCTCAATAATAGAGAATTTTGTATAGGCGCGAAAGACTGCAGGAAACCATCCTGTTAACAAAGTGCTGAACTACTTAAATCAAATGAACACATGACCACCAGAAATGCTAATAAAAAAGGAAATGATTCCATTCTAAACCAAAGAGGTAATACACATATTATTGTTATCATAATTAGAAAATCATATGCTTTATCATACTATACCAAAACAGAGCTTAATAACTACCAATATTTAAAATCTTATAATCACAAATCCCAGTAAAAGAAAATTTTCATTGAAAATACGACAGGCAAGAAATTAAAAAGAAAGGTAGTTACCTCTGTCACATAATTGTAAACCAGGCGAGAAGTTCACTCGTCGCAGCAAATGCAAAACACCGACTCTACGACAAGTACTCACTGCCCCAGACCACATGTAAGTCACACAAACTAGCAGTTATTATAGTCTCCAGTAACATCATCAAACAACAGCACCTAGAAAAACAAGAAGAATGAGAGCAAACCTCAGATAACAAGCCACCCTTAAACAAAGTTCATTGTCTCAAAGACATTTCGTCAAACAACTTTGTCTGCACAATTAAAAAACACAAACATTTCTAACTTCTAAAAATGTGTCATTTTAACCAATTCCCTGGCATACCAGCATTCATCTACATCTCAATCTCAATAAGAAAAAATAGTCATAAAACAATCATAAGCTTTAGAACCAAAACAACAAACACCTCACAAGCATGCGATGGAGAGAGACCAATGCTCCAAATGAACATGCGATGGAGGGATCAAGGCTTCATAAAAACACAAACCAGATGAGCCACCACCAGGATAATTCTATAGACTCATGCTAAATTTTAAATTTTGCCGGGGAAAAAAATGAAATTTTCCAGAAAATTTTGAAAAATTACACTTAAATTGTTGAAAAAAAAAAAAAGATTACAAGAGACATCGAGCCTGACACAGTAAACAGAGGTTTAATTAACGTTTGCAAAATCAATCAAAATTCCACATTGAGAAAGAAACAAACATGAACACCATAAATATTCCAAGAAAAGTGCAAACTTTTGTTTTGATTAAGAGGCGAGCATAAGAAACCAGAACACTAAGAAAGCAAAGCAGAAGAACGAGAAGAAAACCAGAGAATCAAATTCAAGACAAACCTGAAGACTACGAGCACAGGAACAAGATGAGAGAGTTCGAGCTCCAAAACAGTCACCGAACGGTCCTGGCGTGCTTTATATATAGAAACTCATATGGGGATATCCCGATTTATCAGGATATCATAGTGCGTCGATAAAATCGACAGCTTATCATTATAAACATTGAAACCGCTTCGATGTTTTCATGATCATGAAACGTAAAAATGTCGTGTTTATATAATCGATCTACTCGGATGATGATCCCAGTTTTAGATTTAAAAACGTCCCCAGATTTGAAATCTAGGGACGTCCCTAGATGTTTTCTATATATATATATATATGCTATAGTCTAAAAATAGTCCCCTGCTTTTTTCTCTTTCATGGGCACTCTAAAACGCTCTCATACTTTTTGAAAATGTCTCTTGTTAAAAAGTCTACGGGCGTCACTTTTTAAAAAGTGCACTTAGTGGGAGCATAGAGAGAGAAAGCAGAGAGAAAAAATCTGAGGGGATATGCGTGATATATATATATATATATATATATGAGCACAATCAACCGTTGGTTTTCAAACCAATGGTTATTATGTACTGTGTATTAAAACCTAATCAACCCGTTAATGTCTCTGTCTCTCCATGGTTTTTCACTGTGGCCAACAGCTAATGACGGACATTAAACAAATATTTACAGTTCAACTTGTTAATGTCTATTTCTCTCCGGGATTTAAAACCTAATCAACTTGTTAATGTCTTTATCTCTCCGTGATCTTCACTGTGGCCAACGACGGACATTCTACAAATATTAACAGTTCCAATATCTCTATTGTTAATGTCTATGTCTTTCTGTAATCTTCAATGTTGCCAACAACAGACATTCTACGAATATCTACAGTTTTTTTTTAAACTTTATTATGGCCAACAACGGATATTTTAGGAATATCCATAGTTGACGTATTATATGTATATATATATATATATGTAAAGATAAAGTAAACAGAGAAAACAGGGGCCGTTAGCTGGTGCAATAACAGGAATTTGTTATATATATACACACACATTAAGAGATTAGAAATCAACTCCATTTTGTTTTAGGTACAATTTTCGAATTTGATTTTTAACATATTGAAGTTCCCAGGTTTTCAATAAGTAAATTGGATAAATAATAATAATAAATAAAGAATATATATAGAGAGAGAGAGAGAAAACATAGATATATTAATGAGATCATCTGATCTTGGCCAATGGGCACAATATATATCTGCAAAAAATCCCAGAACAATTAATGAAATGGGATCAATTTTTCTTATTGTCAGAACAACGGTAACCATGATTTAAATAAGTAGGTATACATACATCATACATGATACAACCGCAGATACAAAACACTCTTGAACAGATATAAAACTGGAGAAATCTACAAAAAGACCAAGAGGCCAAATTGTTTCTGTTGCAAATGCATATATATATATATATATATGTAACTTTAAATGTTATGATGTCTCAAAAAATACGAAATTCTGAGCATAAATTCTAACTCTTGCCGGCGAGAATTGCAGCCTGAACAAAGTCTTCGCAGCGAGAGAATCCGGCTGAGACAACATCCCCCAAGGACCCCATGACATCAAATGCCTCTTGCAGGTCGATGGCCGACGTCATTTCCTCGAGCCATGAGAGCATCTCCTTTGAGAACCCAACCATCTCCTTCACATTCACTACCTTTTCTCTCATCACAACCTCCCACCTCTCCAGGCCTTTGCCGTTACCGCCATCATCCCCTACGGGTTCTTTTGACCCTGCTGTTGTTGTTGTTGTTGTTGATGTCTTGTGCAGCTTGAAGAACTGCTGCAACTGCTCAATTAAGCCTGTGTAGACTAGCATTGGATGGACAATGGCGAAGAGCTTGGCAGTGTCGCTTGTGTTTGTTGATGAACCCGAACCCTCGTCAGATTTAGCAATGGCAGCGGTTGTATCAGAATCAGAAACACGGAGGGTTGAGCGGCCGTGTTTGTGTTGCATGTAAGCATGGTAAATACCACGTTGCAAGAAGGCCGGGCGATGTTGTGTCCAATCCTCATAGGACTCCGAGAGGAGGGAATTCACCATCATGAACTGGACAGTCTCATCTGAGGGTCCGTTAGAAGAGCGGGGTAGAGGAAAAGAGGAAGATGGCCTCGTGGGGGAGTCCGTAGGAGTTGAAGACAAGTATGAAGTGACTGACTTGGCTATGGTTCGGCGTTGCTGACCCGAACTACCTTGATCAAGGAGGTGACAAGCCATTTGAATCATGAAAGGCAAGAACCTTGAGTTGCTCTCTCTGCCACCACCTTTGCAGTCTGTGTTAAATGGAGCACCCGTTGCGAACCGGGCTAGCATCTGCACAAGAGAAATCATTAGGCATCATCTCATCTAGGAATTCAGCATTAAAATTAGCTACCATTCAAAATATTAGATGGTACAATCCTACAAATATCTCGGAAAGCATATTGTCATCTAAAAAAGAATCCAAAGGAAGCACTCGATTGCATGTTATCAAGTTAGATGTGTGGAAAAGATAAGAGTTTGTACCAGGACAATGTCATAGGTCAATAGCCGGAGCCGGCTACCATCTGCTCGGCCAAGAGCATTAAGGTTGTCCCAGAACTGGTCAACACATCGAACATACTGTGGGAGAGGAACAGATGGACCTTTCAATGGAAAGATGCAGTTGCACAAGGTTTCATTGTTTCTTAGGGTAGCACCTTCCCATTCCTTTTTAGGGTTCCTCAGTGCGGCATCTGCCCGTTTGGCCTCCTGATGGCACTGGAAATGTATGATGTTGAAATGACTCACAGTTGTGTAGACACAATCTCCCTGCCCGCTTCCTGAAGAAGTTGAACCCAAATTCACCCTCTTGCTGTATGAGTAAACCCCCAGCATATCGTTAGGCCGAAGACTATAGCCTTCCCGGCATACCATGCATGCCAAACCATCTTCTTCTTCTTCCTCAACATCTTCCAACCCTTCAATCACAGGCTTAGAAACAATAATTCGCTCACCCCCATCTGAAGCAAACTCTCTTCTCATTCCAAGGTCCTGTTGGAGAAGCATATGAAGAATAACACAATGTCAACTAAAATTAGACATTAACATGAAAAACAGTGCTCATTCAAGAAATTCCTGAAAACAATTTAGAATAGCAAAAGGCGGCATCGGCCCTAGGTCATTTGGCCATCAAGATCGTACAAAAATGAAAAGAATCAGTATAAGTTCAAAGGTTAAAACCAGTTACGAAAATCCAGAGAGAGAAAAAGAAACACTTACCTTTAGTAATTCCTCCCTTCTCCTCAAGGCCCTACGACGCATCTCATCCTTGGTAGCATGCCGCAAATTGTCAATTTTCTCTCCTAAAAAGCCATCCCCATTACTCTCCTTGTCAGCCAATGTATCCAACAAGTTTTCAGCTTTTGCACCGATCTCATTTTCTCCAGCGACTCCCTCTAAAGCATGAAGCAGAGGTAAGATGCCTTCCTCATCAATACACAACTGAGTAGCCAAATGACCCTTTGAAAGTCCCCTCAACATTGACAATATAAGTGGAACTGAAGGCAGTTTTAAACCAGAAGCCCATTCTGGAGTAGATCTGAATACAGCCTTCCCCGTGACAGCAAAACACTCTCTTAAGTGTTTAACAGCAAGCCTGGTAATCCCCTTCTCTAGAATAATGTCCTTCAGCCTCTCCCCGCAGGAACTAGTCTTGAGGGATTCTGATACTCTAACAAAATTTTCCAAAGCAGCCCTTTGCTTACCTGCTTGTTCAGCTAACATCTCATCCTTGGGATTACACTGGTGCTCTTTCTGCAAACGATCAAATTCACCCCAGTCCTGTAGGAAAGGGTAAAAATGTTGGACAAGTGCTTCCATAGCTGCTGGTTCCCCGTAAGTTAGGTATGGCAGTATCCTAGCGACCATCTCATCATTGCGTTGCTGCTTATTTGACTTCTTGTGGCATAGTCTTTCCAGAAACATGAGAACAATCTTTTTTGCCTGCTCATCAGCACCACTTTCTTCATTAGTTACAGTGAGAACACTTTGAGCAATGCCAATGTCACTCTCATTGGCTTCCATGGTGAGACTTTCCACAATCAAAAGTATGCCTTCAGCAGGTTCCATCGCATCAACTGAGAAAGCACGTTTTGCAGTATCAAGAAGCAATCCCAAAGCTCCTAATCGTAATAATGCCCGCCTGTTCTCTCTTATCTTACAGCAGTACCGAAGAAGATTAAGCACTGAACTCATCTCTTCTTGGTTGGACTTCAATTCATCATCACGCAAGTGCTGCAAAAATGAAGCATGTTATGAGCAGAAGTTTTACCAGAAAAAAAAAATTTCAGATTTTTTTTAGGGAAAAGAAACCATCACCAGCAAAACAAATTTTAGTAACTAGACAGGGACCATGAAAGGAGACTTACTTTGTAGTCAGCAATTAATTTTGCTTGAAAATTATTAAGGAGAATCTCCAAAATGTATAAATTTCTAAATATAGGAAAATACGTCTTTAATAAACTGAAAATAACTTTCGAGCAGATGATTGTTGAGAAGTCCATAAAATATAATTTAAATCAATAATTGGAAGTGAACAAAATTTTGAACAGTAATATGAACATAACCCACCTGGATCATGCTAAGAATAATCTCCAACCCTCCACACTCTCTGACAGCACCTGCTATCGCAAACTCAACTTCAGGATCCTGTGATTCCTCTCTCTCCTCTTCAAGTTCTTTGATCATTGGTTCAGTCGCTTCACCATCTAAACCCTGCATGTTAAGAATATAAGCTCAGATCAAGTAGCCATGCTTCAAAATTACAAATAGATCACCTTCATCATATCCTGTTAGTACAAATTGAATGGCAAGGGAATATTTCAAATAACAGATGCATGTTACCGGTCCATCAAAGAATAGAATAAGTTCTTTTCTATGACGCTCAGATGCAAGGGAAGATTTTTACTAGGAGAGACTAGCATTGCAAGCAATTCATAGAGAAAACTTTCCTAGAATCTAAACCTCTATAAAAGTCATTCAGATTTCATACACTGCAATGTGCTAAGACAACATTGCTAGTTGAACCATCAATTTTCATTACTCATGCTTCCTAGCAAGCATTTTATATCAACAGCATCCAAAATAGTAGACACGGCTATAATCATGTACCAACAAGAATGACTAACAACAGCATGAAAAGATTAATCTGCAAATAAACTGACTATTAAGCATTTTAATGGAAAATATTAATCACTTGTGAACTTATCTATATAAATATATATATATATATATATATATATATATATATTAGAACAAACATGCCAAGCATCAGAAAGACAGGTGTATGTTACAAAATGAAGACGCCAGCAATAGGTCAACCATGCATAAAGAACTTGATCACACAAGCTTTTGCACATAACAATTAAACAAAGATGATAAAAATTTGAGACTTTTGCTAGCACCATTTTACTTGAAGCTACTTTATCATGCAATAAAAATGCTGGGCAACAAAAACTAAAAATGGCTAAGTAGCATAGTTATAATAAGTAAATTGATCTCAAAAGGGTGATACAATTTGCGTTCAATATCCTTTAGAATCACTCATCCAAAAGAAAACAGAACTAAAAAAACTAACCATGGTAAAGCTTAGAAAGTAGAAACAAACCTGAAGCCTGTATGTAACTGTCATTGGAGGACCATCTTTTACTGATGAAAATCCACCAGAAGCTGCTGCAACAGAACTGGACAAAGTATTTTGTGCCTTGCTGTGGTATTTTTTCCACACTTGTTCATAAACTTGAGATATACTCAGGTCAAGAGAAATTATGTTCCCAGCAACTAGCAATTCCATGCCATAGTCATCTTCTAAAAGACCCAAGAGATCCAATTGATGACATATTTTATTTTTGACATCCCGCATTAGAGGGCCAATCTCAGTGCTGGAATAAGGATTTTTGGTCATTGAACCACGTATAAATTCTTCCTGAGTATGAGCCTTATTGAGAATCAAAAGATAAACAGGCTCTGGCTTGGATGGACAAATCATATTACAGAGCTGCTCTAAAATAAACTGCACAAAAGAATCAGATTGGTCAAATACTTCCCAATGATCACATATTAAAACAGAAACAGCATTGCTTTCCTCAGAGATTTGAAGCAGAGAAAATTTATTAACAAAACCCACTCTTCAAATAATAAACCTCCACTACCAGAAGTTATAACACAAATTATTCAGGTTAAAATATCATATGGACACACGCACGCGCAAGCACGCGCACGCGCACGCGCACAGTAAGTATATCACCAGTGATGTTGTTTCATACCAGAGATGTCCGCCCCTTTCTTTCCTTCCCACGATTCTGTAGACCAGAAATACATGCACGTATGAACTGCCGCTTGTTTCCAGTGTTCTCAAGCAGTAGACTGTCAAGAAGATCCTTCAAGAGTCGATTGCAATCACTAATTAGCTTTGTCTTCTGCACTATGAGACCACGAATGATAAGAAAAGCCTCCAGAATTTCAGAGAGCAATTCATCTCGCATGAATCTGGCAAGAACAGGCAAAAAGCAATTTGCAATGAAGAGATACCAATGATGATGGTGCCATAATAATAACTTAAAAAATACTAACAACAACAACAACAACCGCTAAAAGCAACGCTTGTTAATCAAAGATAACAAAAGCATGTATACCTGGTCCGAATATTGGGTACTTCAAGGAACTTGCTTAGAAGCTCAATAAGTTTATGAAGGATGAATCCTTGAGATATGTCGATATTAAGACTCCTCTCCCGTGATTCAACATTTCCAACTTCCACAGTTATCAGCTTGCAGATGTCAGTCAGGCATCCCCTCACAGTCAAGAATAAACGTGCAGCTTCAGAATCTATCATCTTAAAGAATAAATCAAAATATTCTGCAGCACTTTCACCCGCAGGGAGGGTTGCTGGGAGCAATGAAGTGAGTAGGTTCAATAACTGAAATCTTCGAGAAGAATTTTGGGGGCAGAGAAGACTAATCAAAGCACAAATTTCAGATCTTATAGATTGGGAACAAGTACTCAATATTAATTCTGAAACCCAAGAGCCCAATGCAAATGTTGACAAATCACCCTTTGATGTTCTTCTGCAAGCTCGCCGTTTCCATTTTAGAGCATATTTAAGAGATATGTATTCAAGTTTTTGAGGATCTTGGCGAGTTCTTTGTGAAGTAGCTTTGACAGCCTGTGAGGCTTTGTACTGCCGCCTGACAAAATCAAGATATGAAGCACCTCTTTCCCACTCAGAATAGCTCAATAGTCGAATATCCTGAACTTTTCGACCACCATCCCAATTCTTCTCAGATAACTCAGGTAGAACTTTAGTTCCACTTGACATGCTATGAGAAGAAGTGTTTAAAGAATGGTCATTCTTTGAATGCAAAACAGAAGCAGATTTGCCACTGACTTGTTCCTTCTCGGCACTCTCAGACTTAGGTGGTGTACAAGCCTGAGATACAATCCTCAAACAAGGAAGAATAATATGCTCCGAAATAGCAGGATGCTTGGCTCCTAATTTAATGGAGGAAAATAACAGCTGAAAAGCAACACGTAACCTGGCTTCCCAGAATTCATCTACCACAGCACAAGTCTCCGAAAGAAGGAGCAGTTCTTCACGAGTTGCCAGTGCAATGTCCATTGACCTATGATGTTCAAGGCAGTACATAACCTTCTTCTGTATCAGAGAGTTCAACTCAGCCACTGCATTGGAATCACCTTCAGAGAAAGCACAAAGAACTGCCCTTGCCTGAACGCGAGCAGATTTGGGGCCCTGGTGAATATTGTTCTCAAATAATTCTGGCAAGATGCCAGCAGCAACAAGTTGCTTTTTGCAGTTTGGATGTTTTGACAACACTAGCAACAACTCCATACACTGTGCAACAAATGTGATAGCACATCCATAGCAATTATTTGGTGATCGAGAAACTGCAAATCTTGAAGAAGCTAACATATCATCAGAGTTCTTCTGGTGCAGATAGGCCATAAGCACCCGACGAAGCCCTTGCAATGTCTGGACACTTTTACTGACAGAATCAAAAGCCGCTTTACATTTTTCACCATAAAGCACACCTAGAAGAGCAATTTTCCGGTTGATCTTACACGATGGCCCAGGCAAGGACACCATCATTTGCTGGACAGTATCCTTCTGTTGAGAATCAATATCATGTTCACCAATGCTTGATACAAGTTTAAGCAAAGGCTTTTTGAATCCCAGAAGCTGCTGATATCGCCTATGTGCATTTTCTGATTCGGATTCAATAGCTGCCAACCCTTTTTTCATATCCTCATCATTTTCCATGGTATCGAAAGTAAAACTTGGCTTTGCCATGAAATTAAATTCAAAACGGCCATATTTGCTGTATCCACACTCATTGCAAAGAAAAGAATCCAGATTTTCATAATTAATATTTCGGCATTGCCTGCATTGATATGCATTTTCATGGCAATTGCCACAAATACCATGCTTGTCGGTGACGGACCTGCTACAACGAGGACATTGCAGGGACTCCACAGAAGAAGCTTGAAGATTTTCATAAAAGGAATCGAGCTCAATCATAAAATTGCAAGCAGTAATTGGAATTGGAAATTCAACTTTTAGCTCTGTTTGGTTAAAAGCAAGATGACAACTTTTTGCCCGCTTCCACAATGACCAATTATTTTTCAGTTCTGACAAGTCAGCCACAGGCCTATTGTTATAATACAAATTCAAAACCTTCACTGATTTTGACTTACGAGCATCATGGACATTCATTGTGACTGTCTGAATAGTATAGCTTCCAGTGCATTTCACTATTATGCGGTTGTCAGTGAACTTTGTCTCAGATTTTAAGCTCTCAAGTTTCATTCTGCTGTAAGGAACTTCTGGACAGCTGCATGCTACACAAGGCTCACTTTCAAGATAGTAACCGTCAAACTCCACCAGGCTACTCAAAGTATTATATATGTGTGAATTTGGGTGATTTGCAAGAAGTTCATTTTGTGAGTGAAGTGTCTCATACATGCAGCTTATAAAGTCAGAAGTTAAGCATCGGCCTACAAACTCTGTTTCATATTGCTTCACACTAGCATCAGGTGACTTGCCAAGTAGTAAGGTCATGAGCTCGGTATACTCCACAATGTTTTGACCATACATAGGGAGACACTTTACTTTCTGTAAGAGATCGATCAACAAGGCCTCCTTTGATGACTGTTTGCCATGATACCAAATTCCATACAGCACACATTTGGCCTCAACACGCACACTTGTTGAGTTCCATTCTAACAAGAAGGAATCAATAAAATGCCTCAAAATGTAACCATCTTTGTCATTGAAGATTTCAACAGCCTGTTCCATTTCCAAACAAGTTTTCTCAGAACCATTTTCAGTTCCATCCTCGCCTTTCCGCTTCTTTTTTGAATCCAAAGACTGTTGCCCACCTTTATTAGAGCTTGTTCCCACATCCCCAGTTTCTCCTTTTTGTGTAGAATGGCCCATGTCTTTCCCAGTGTAGAAAGCCAGATTCAAAAGCTTCAGTGTTTGTATCACAGATTCTTCACCAAAATAAAAAATTCCTTTCATCAGAAAAGGGAGAAAATCTGAATGCTTCGAGCAGTATTTCTGCCAATTCCTGGGTCTAGAGCTTGCCACCTCAGATATAGCAGACAAACATTTCACAAGTTTAACACTTCTCTCATATGGCATTGGATTCTGAAAGCCTCCAGCTTTATTCACTAGTTTGTATAGCTTCTTCACTTCATTTGAGAACTGCCACGAATCTCTGACACTATAATAATGGGTCTTGCTACCGCAGAGATGAAGAAAGAGTCTTCTCGCATATCTTCGAACAAATGTCGTATTTGGATTACTAATATAACTACATAGAACATCCTGGAATCCTTCCAACTTCAAATCCTTACCAATACATGACTTGTAAACTTTGTCTTTTTCTGCCAACTTGTCCTGCTTTTCAGGTCGAACCAAACTATAGACCAGTCGAAAAGTATTTTCCAATAGCAACTTATGGTAATCCGCGAAAAAATCCGCACGATGAGCTTTAGCATAAGAATCAGAAAAGAAAGGAGAGAAGTTTCCAGCAGGAAGTTCTCTTCGAACTGTCAGAAGCGAACCACAACCCGAGCCAGAAGACAAGCTACCGTCAACATTTATGGAGGTGGACTTGAAAATATGCACAAGCTGCTGCAAGATATCCATTAAATAGTTCACAAAAGTCTGCTGTCTAAGGTAAGTACAAGCTCGCACAAGCTGAGAAGCAAACTCGTTTTTCTCATGATCAACAGAAGGTGTAGTTATTGCAGCAACTGAAGAAATCTGAACAGAAACTTTATCTTGTGAATCCAAGGCTCCACCTGATTTTGACTGAGAACTATCATTTCCAGGCTGATGCCAGTTCCGAAGCATTAGAGTGAAGAACATAAAGACAAGGATTGTAGCTTCCCCAAAAGACGAACGGAGTTTTGCATTGAATGGTCTGTTGAGGTTGATCTCGTCCAAAAACCACTTCACAAATTTTTCAAGATCCAAATTTTCATTATTTGAGCTATCCATAAAAGGTCCACCTACTGCAGAAGACAATCTGTAAAATAGTTGCATAACAGGGATGGCCCGCAGCCCTGAAGTTGATACCATCCATCCTTTAAGTTCTCCAACTAATTGGCGAAGCAACAGAGAATTCACAGCCCGCTTTGAAGCAGATATAGAAACTATTCTTTGGTCAGAAGTTGAAGCAGGGAAGTCTCCAGCTTCATTAGTTTCCAATATATGCAGTGAAGATGGTGAATTATTGGTGCCTATATCCATAGCAGCAGGCATAATGCTGGTATCAGTCAACTCATCCAAAGAGAAATGAATTTCATTTCCGTCACCTAGGGAGTCTATTTCAATAGGGATAGCCGACATGGGGTGATCTCTAGAATGTGGTGGAGGCAGCCTATCTGCATCCAGAACTTCATAGCAGGCCTCACACAAGTCGAAGTCTGGGCATATGTTGCAATGCCATCGACGTCTAACTATAGGAACAGTGGAGCAACCATCACAGCAATATTGTACAGATGATGTGCCAGAATCTTCTTCAATCATGAGCTGTGCATTTCCCCCAGATGCACTTACATCAGAAGGTGCATGTACTGTAACTGGATGCTCCGCAGCATCATCAGTGGCTATCATTGTCTGCTTGGGAAAGGGAACTTGTAGCAACCTAGATGATATAGCTAAACTGAACCCACCATCATAAAAGAGAGAAGAGAGTCAGCATGGAATGTCTAGGGACAAAACGATGAAAAAGAAATTTTAATAGCACCTAGCAAGAAAAAAGACCTGCTTGCCGTTTGGACTGCCTCGTATGGGGCAAAAAGTAATTTCTTGAGTAATGCAACTGCAGGAGCAACAGAGCTTCCAGATGCTTCAGTGCCATGCAGCACCAAACATTCAGCATAACTATAGATAAGCTCCACAGAGGGCACAACAATGTTGTTTACTGCTTGTGTGTCTAGTTGCTCCAAGTCCAATATACCCCATAAAACTTGCATCAATCCATCCACTATTCCTGAGCCTAAAACAGATGGAAGTTTTAAAGGGACAAAGAATTATGCACAATAAAGCAAATTAAAGTAATGAATCATACAAGTGATTTTAATGCATACTTTCTCATCCCAAAAAGCACATAAATCACTACCAAGTATCCATTTCAAGTAACAAGATCTCCAACAAAGCAGTTGAAAAATAAAATTTTGACATTGTTTAAGCACCCAGAAGGCTCAGTCAACCAGTTTGCTGTAGCTACTTTAGATTCTAAGGCACTAGTTGACTGAATAATGAAAAATTAGTGAAAATATACTGTAGCTCCACAGAAGGCAATAATGAAAAATTAGCTCCTATTAAAGATTCACCAGATCACATCTCATACAAAAATTTAGCACTTTAGACTCTAAGGCTACTCGAAAGGCAACCATGATGTTAAGGGATGGACTATCCATGCAATCTTTTGCACTTTCAATGGTTCAGAATAAAACTAACCCATAGCCAGGAAAGAAGGACAGCTCAACAAGCTAGAAGGATTATAAAATCTGAGTTTTAAACATTTAGAATCTATCAGGTTTTATGAGAATGAAGTACAAGTACTATCAGTCTTTCCCATAACCGGATGAAGCAAACTTATTTTCAACTTTTTTTTAATATCCAACAAAACAAATTAAGGTAGAAGTATTTCCCGTACAATTGCATCATCATATTTTATAATCATCAAATTCCCCAATGGTGTAGTAAGTAGTTCTCAAAAGAGAATGTAGCAAACTTACAACTACACACCCCGCAGAAGGAAATACTGATCAACATAGCATACCTCCAATGTAACAAGAACATCCAAATTTTGGACTTCTAGACCAAAATCAGATGGTTGTAATTTACACCAGATAGCTTTGCTTATTTGTACCATACAAATGAACTATCAAAGAACATTTCTTGTGTGTGTGTGTGTGTGTTTTTTTGTCATTTTAGTTCTAATAAACATTCTACCACTAATTTTTTTCATTATTGCAAAAGTAAAACATAAGAATTTTCAAATAATATGCATAATTAGAGTCAAGAAAGAAAAGGTCATCCACAGAATATATTGGGATCTGTGGCGTAGGTGCATTTAAAATTTATGGAAAATTTACAGCCATTCATGATCACATCAGAGATGCAACAAATTATTTCTTTTGTAAATAAAGTATAAAAAATGGTTCATGGACAGTTCAAAATTAACAGGAAATAGGGGGTTCCAAGTGAATAAAAATGATCCACAATATATCACCTTCTTAAGTAATGCATGGAATGTATATATATTAAATGGAAGAGAGAAGTAAGTCTTTACACATACCATGAATTTTGAGAAAGGTGGCCAAGTTTGATCTTCTATGCAGTGCAATTTTAGAGACAGCACGTAACTGTGCTGTGAACTCTTTAACAACACCCCCACCTGTAGCACCTCCAGTTCCTATCCTTGAACTAAGCATGGGGGAAGAACTTACAACCCCCATGAGGCGCATAGTGTCTTTCACCTAAATATAACATGATATTTAGCATAAAGCTAAAACCTAACAGAAATCCAGAGTGAACGACACTTACATGGTAGTAGATCTCTCTCTTAGGAAAGACTGCCTGGAGAACACGACAAGCAGCAGACTGCAATAATGGTTCCCTGTCACTCTGAAATATGGTTTCCAGCAACTTGTTGCATTTGAGTTTATCAAGATCTGAAATGGCATCCTCAGCCTCTGAGGAGTCTGACCTACATAATAAATATATTTTGGAAAGAAGCCTTAGAGTATCTGACAAAACTTGCTCCTGCATCGAAGCAGCTGGCACAGCCTGAAACTTCTTTCCAGCCCCAGTCACACTAGAGCCAGAACCAAGCACATGAGCTTCCATATCCAGCAAAGCATCCATTTTCTCCTTCCAGCCAAATTCATCTTTGGCACGGCCATAAACTTCCAAGGAATCTATTCTAGGCATGTTGATATCATCAAAAGTTCGACCCACAGAAATTGTGAACTCTTCATCGGCCAAAAGCGACTCTGCTATTGTAAAAGGGATATCATACCATGACCGCATGCCTTCGTCAAGTTTAATTACCCTCTGGAAAATTGCAATTTCAGAAGGAATATGATTTGGTGATGTGTTACCCACATGTACACGAAAACCAACCATGACAATGTCAGGGTTTGAGTTTGATACAGTCACCTGAAAATTTAGAAAGAGCACAAAATCCATTTATAGAAATCAAGTCAACAAAGAAAACCAAAAGAACTCATCTGTTTAGGCTGAAAAAAAAAATGCAGTCATAACCTAACAAATAGTTGCAGGTGTTCATGACAATCAATTTACTAAGTGTTGACCATACCTTAAATCCCGCAGAACTTGCACTCTCCACAAATCCATCTTCTGATGCCAACCTTTGCTTGATACCTTCAGAGTCACCATTTTTTATTGAATCGCCGCTCAGCTTCACATCAGGTGTAATGCACATTGTCTTCTCAAAGAAATCTAGGGGAAATTCTGGGTTCAAACTATCATAAGCTCTACTGTTAAGAATGCCAGACCCTAACTTCTTTGTATGATCACTGCTCAAATTTGTGGCTAGGTCAGAGCCCATAGGCACATGAGAGTAAATTTGGAGGCTGCCATCATCATGTAGAACTACACAGTGTGCTTTATCTTTTGACAAAGGCTTATACGCAGCAGCTCCTACCACATGCAAAGATAAGCCTGCCCCATATCTCATGTTCTGCGCAAATAATTCATGCGGACCTATGGAAATTGCGAGGGCTGCATTCGATTTAAAACTTGAGAAGCTAACAAAAACCCCACCACTCACAAGCAATTCTCTCCAATGATGGAGTGCAGCCGGCTTTGCTTTACCATCAAGATCTTCATAGACAGCTGATATCTCGGTGAGAGACGTTGCATTGGCATCCAGGCGACCAATCAAGGTAGTTCCATCCTGATAGGACAAGAAAAGTAGCCTGTAAGTTGAAGAGAAGTACAAGGAAAGGCCTTTTGGCTGAAAATCCTTGTGCTGAACATGGATAATATCTGTTATAGCTTTGGCTCCAATATCACCCTCCATGGACAATTCTAGCCGATATAAGCAGCCACGTTCTGATAAAACAAGAACAAATACTTTTCCCATGGGAGCGGAAACAAGTGTGGCATCCATAATCAAATCATCAGCCAGAGTGAAGTAGTACATTGGACTGATGTTATCTTGGGAAAGGTCATATATCTTGACAAAGACATTAGTCACCACCATTATCTGAACCTGAGAACCTGGAACCCACTCCACCTTACGAATATAGGCACCTTGCAACGCAAGCTCAATTGCAAGCCGGTCGGTCACTTCACCACGAGAATTCACAGTAAGGACCTGGCACTCTTCATACCCAGCAACAGCAAGGTAATTTTCTACGACAGGATTGAACAGTAAATGAACAATTTCAAAACGGACAATGTTCTTAGAAAGGGGCTTAACATTAATCTTATCTGCTGTAACAGGTGTCGCTGTGGGCTGTCCAATTAGTTGTCCCAAATCAAATATAGCCACTTTATCACCTTCGCCAGCCGCAAGCCTTCCACGAATACTAACACTAAGCAATGATTTAATGAGAGATCCACTAATAAGGAGTGATTTGAGTTCTCTGGAGTTAGGATAGTCCGTTTTTATCTTCAGTTCCAGGGACCCACCTTTGTAGGCCTTCTTCAATTGGAAAAGATCAACAGTATAGGATAACACCTTATCATCACCCAGTATTACTTTTGTATCTTTAGATGAATTTGAATTCCTGCGGTCGATCACCTCAGGCAGCAGTCTGTTGCAGAGTTCAAGAATTCTGCCTTCCATATCAAGGTCCTTGAGCACTGCAGGAAGCTCATTACGCACCTCTCTTGAAATTGGCAAGTTGAAGGAATTTTCAATATCCAGATAAATATCATCATCCAAGTCCGTGTCACTGTCTGGTGCCTGCTCAGAATCTTGAGAGAATGGCAAAAGGGATTGAAAACTACTAGTGTTATTAGCTGGTGCATTGTTGCTTCCAGTAAATTTTCGAGGCTTCAAGCACTGACAACTGCTACCCCTGACGCCACCTGCCCCACAGTCACAGAAAAAACGACTAGATCGAGAATATACCACACGGTGACCTCGATGGCAAATTTTCGCACATATAGAACAACACCCTTTTGAGATAGTAAGATCACAAGTATAACAGAAATACCAATGCTGTTCCATGAAATTACTCCCGCTGGATGTAAATGTGCAGACTTTTGAAGCAAGTGCCCTTTCACTGTTACCATCCTCCTCTTCATCTTTGTCTATGCTACCCACCTCTCCATCTGATGTGCCATCATCTTCATCTTCATCAGCAGAAGTTGCATCACAATCAATCAAAGTAGAACTAGATTCTTGATTGGCAGGAAGAACTAAATTCTCCGAGTTTTTTCTCAAACCAAGTGGTTTTGAAATCATTGATCCTGAACCAAGAATGTTACCTGAGCCAAGCTTTGATGAAAGCTTATCCGAGGCACTCTTATTAGCTCCAGAGTCACCCAAAACAGACCCAAGAAAGCCAAAGAGGAACTTCAAGCCTTGGAGTAAGCCATCATTATCAGCCAATTTCTCAATTAAGCACATAGTCCTTTCTAAGAGCAGTTTAATTGAAGACTTGCCACTCAAAAGCTGAACCACAAAGCTGAAATAAGCTCTAGCGATATGAATATCATGCAGCACAAATGCACTATCAAGTGACATAAGCATGGCCTCAACAATCCGGTGTTGGAGTTCTACAGAAACTGTTTCGGTTGATTGGGAAACTAGATGTGTAATGAAGTTCATTGTTGATTCTCTAAGTGATCCAGCGCTTGATTTTACACTAACAGCACCTTCTGGAGATTCTGTTGTGCATCCCAAAAGCCTATTCTCTAGCCAACTCGATAGACATGACAAATCCATCTCCATAAATTTTCGTTCAACCTTAACCTTAAGACCTGGATACATTCCACCGGCAAAAAGATCAACAAATAGATTGAGAACTTTCACATTGACCATCTCAGAGTAGCACTTATCCAGTGCATTTATGAGAACCAACAGATTGCTACATTGGCCACCAAAAAGTTGCTTTGCTTTTTCAGATAGGTTTTCTGCAGATCCCATGAAAGATTGGAAAACTTTTTCTTTTGAATCATCTCCCCTGAGACCTTCAATAAAATCAACTACATCAACAATTAACATTTCTTGAACATTTTTGTTACAAACATCGCTAGCATTCATCTCTTCCAGAAAACTTCCTATCTGCTTCAGGACAAGCAGATCGCTGAAGCCTGACATTTCCTTTTGGCTGGAAACCAACATGGAATATACTGAATCACATTTCTCACTAATGCACTGAAAAATTCTATCAGATTTGATGGATATGACTGATTCAAGAAGCTGGCAAAGTACTGGCATCTCCACACATAAACTTCCTTCAGCTACTTTGACAGTAAGATAACCGTCTAAAATAGATATGATCTCCCGCACTATAAGAACACACGAAATGAGTGTACTGCTGGAAGGCTCTCCATTTGAAGGAAAACCATGGCATCGGCACCTGAAAGATACGAAATTCAAGTTTCCTTTATCTTCTTCTCTCGCAATCTCATCTAATTTTGTCAAGAGACCACATGTGGATTCAAGCCACAAAGAATCAGCAGCACTCAACTTCAGCAAAGAAGCAAGTTTACATCCATCAAATCTAGTGTGCTTAAACAATAGAAGAGAATATGGACCACCTGCTAAAGATATATTATGATCAAGAGTGGAAAGAAATGCAGATTGAAGAACTTGCAAGTATATCTTCAGAATAGATGATAGGGCATTTAATAGCATTCCATCTTTATTGACCCTCAAAAATGTTCAACATTAAATCTTCTGCTTTGCGTGAGAACTCAGAGTTTTCAGATGGCTCAGCACATAACGACCACCCAACACCAGGAACCCCTCGCCTCAGAGAATATCTAAAAATTCCAGCATTAAGCCAAGTGAGCATCATAGACAGCCAAGCGCTAGCTCTGTAGAAGTCCCAGTCCTGCACTGCAGCCATAGCTGGCAAATGTATTTGGAAAGACTGATGAAGTAGATTAAAAACAATATCTGCAAAGTCAACATCCTTACTGCTGAGTCCAACATTACTTTCAATCCAGTGACCAAATCGGAAAAATGATTCAGCATCGAATAAGTCAATATCTTGCCAGTTGTTTTCTGGAAGTGAAAATGTACCACAAAGAAAACTAGAGAGGGTACTCCAGCAAAGTGAAAAGACATATCGTTCAACTATTAGTGCTTCTACCGCTTCAGCTTTCTTGCCTTTCCAATGATCAAGAATCCATGAAAAGGTTGCAAGCAAGTCACTCCAGCCAAACCCTAGACTATGGAATATATCATCATTGTTACAAATTGATACAGAAATGGGAGAGATATCAATAAGGTGGGAAAGGAAGACACCAATGCCTGAAACATCTTTCCCAGAGCCCACCATAATCCTCTCTGTCACAACTGATGCCCAGGAGTGCAGGTGGTCATTCAACAAACGGGAAGATGCTCTAGATGGAAATTCACTCACTCTGGACCTCAACTGCAGAACCAACCAAGAAGGGCAAGTAGATGGATAGAGAAGCACATGCCGCAACACCAAAACCAACCTTGAAACTAACAATGCCCAACAAATAAGCTGCTTCGAATTAAATCCAGATTCGGGAGCGGGTAGCTTCCTGAGTGAAGAATACAGGTAATTTGTCAAGGCAGCTTTTTGAACTTCATTGGAAAGATGGAATGCCATTAGAAGAATTTCCAAATGAAAAGCACAGGGAAGAATCTCGAGAAAATCCATAGGCTCAGAGCATTGGTGGCAAATGTTTTTCGCCTTCTCCAAAATAAAATCAGCATAATTCTCGAAGATTTTTTTTGTTATTCGGATATCATCCATCTCTACGCTGGAAATAAGAGCAAACGCCAACAACTTAAGGGTATAGTGACTGTATACATACATTCCATTTTCAACTTTCAGCAATTGATCAACAAGCTGATCTTCAAGCATGCTAGATAAAGCACAATGGACGACAATGTTGTGCATCAGTTCAAAGCAGATCTCACTGATATGCTCAAAAGTTGACTGGGGATCCGAAGATGCAGAATTGTACGAGTTCCTTTCATCAGACAACGATGTTTGGCAAGTAAGTATCGAGACTAAGTGAGATATGTGGCTCCCATCAATTTGCCTGTATCCTTCTTCAAAGATGTAGCTATGCCATTCTGGAGAAAAGATATAAATGTTCATAAAGCCCAACAACTCAGTTGCTGCATGGATGAGAAGGTGATGGCCAGTGGAATGACCAACAGGTGCGCTGACAGTTTGATCTTGCACATCAGCAGATCCCCCTGTCCTGCTGGCTTCAGAAAAGAGATTCCCAAAGAGGGCCTCATCTTCAAGATGAGTTGCACAGTCTGAATCCGAGGAAGCAACAGCTTTTGCACAATTCAGGCGTGATTTTTCAGCCTTCAGCTTTGATTTCACTCCTTCTGAGTGAAGAAAGTAAGCAAGATGTACCAAATCATCCACCCATTGCTTTGATGATGGAAATAGCCACACCAAATATTCCTTGGGTGTGTATTGCTTGAGCAATAAAACCTTCTCAGAACGAATATGGCAATAAAGAAAGCTCGCCTCAAACATTGAATTACAATCAGGTAGATCAACATCAGACCTTTCCTTCCAATCATGAGTTCGAGATGTCCATTTCTTAACATTCTTAAGGAGCTTTAAGACAAACATGACAACTTCAGGGTAGTAGATCAGCGGAGGTCTTAATGAAGAGTTTGATTGATCATATCTCCAAATATTGGAATCCAAGATGTCTAGCATAGAAGCAGTCAACCATGATTGGATGTTTTTCAGAACAGTATCATCACAGCAAATAATTTGAATAAACAGTAGAAAGTCTTCTATTACTAGCAATAGAAGACTCCCAGGATTGCTTCCTGCAGAGAGCCAATCATGGTTTATGATGTCAAACCTCAATTTGAACAAGTTAGGCAAAATGTCAGCAAAATTTGCAACCGCACACAATAACTTAGTGTCACAAGCTTCATACGAAATTTCCTTTGCAAGGTTAGCAAGTAGTTTCAAAATTCTTTGTATGAAGACCAATCTTAAGCATAGATACATATCTTCAGCCTCTTTGTCAGAAGTAGCTGGAATCTGAAGCAGTTTTTGACAAAGCAGAAGCAGACGAGGTAGGCATCCCAAATGAACTGCATGATGCAATGCTAAAGACAACATGCTATCTGAAACCTTGGAAACCTGATAGTTAGATTTGCTCAAAACAGGAAGTTCTGAAAGATGTGCTTTTGAAGATAAAGTAGTGAAAACCCTCCGCACAGAGTTTCTGTCCTTCAAGCAGTAGAGACCTTTTTCCAGAAGAACCATGAAATTACAGTGTAAGAACAAATAGAAGTCATTAAAAAAATGAAGCAAATGCTAAGCTCAACAAGATCTACCTTGGAGATCACTCAAACGGCCAGTGCTCAAATCAAGATTGAAATGTTCAACTGGAATAATAGATAATAGTTCAACAAAGTTATCTGCAGAGTCAAGGTACGACGCATCATATTCTTTTGCCCCTCCATCAGTCAATGTGGTTTCAATTACTTGGAGCAATCCATTCTGCAATCAATAAAAAGAAAATAAATAATTCTCAATTTTAAAATTAAAGAGATACATAAACAATCTGGAAAAGAGAGCAAAAAAATTAGTGCACAGAAATAAGGAACAAAGTAGAACTCTATTTCACAAAAAGTCTAATTAGTCTATTGAGGAAAAAGAAATAAAAGTGGACCAACATGCTCAATAATTCCAAACCCTATGCTCTTGCATGGATCAGTACAATAGAAAACCTTGCTTTAAGGATTTTGTTAAGTAGAAAGGTTATGGAGATGATTCTTTGCTAAAGAAAAGAAGATGTGACTAACAACTAAATAGTGAAAAAAAAATTTAGTAAGTCTGAGAAAGGATTTCAAATTGAGCTTCAGATTTACAGTTTTGTGGTCCCACTCTTCAAGAACCTCAAATGGATCATCTCATCAACCTCTTGTTTGTATCTAGGGACTGATAGTTTTAAAGTCGGTTAATGAAAAATATTTCTAGAGGTGGAACTGCAAAACAAAAGAAGCCTCAAAATCATCCCCTCTCAAATCTGATGAGACATTTGGGACCAAGAGTTGGATTCAACCTTTTTTTTTTTCTATACAAGGTTACATGTTAATATTTAATAACAGTTCTTTGACTACCTATCTGATCAACTTTCGTTCATGCCTCCTGTCTCTTGCAAGTAGCCTGTGGTTTACTACCATTTATTCATCTACCCTCTCAGACTCATTATTACTGTCATGCTTTACACCAATCACAACTATACAATCTATTAATCGGGCAACATTATTAAGGGCCAAGTGTCCCATCCTGCATCAGCTACAAACCTAAGAAAAGCCAGCTTTTGCAACGACGAATGGAGAGAATAACGTTGTTGTCAAAGCTACGCAACATCAATAAATCCACTTTCTAAAAAAAAAAAATCTATATCAAATGTGTTGCTTAAACAAAAATATGAGAAGGATTAAGTCACCAGCAGCAATCTAAACAGAACAAGTCAATAAATTTTGAACTAAAACCAGAAAGCCACGAACCTGCAAACTGAGATCATCACCATCAAACTCCGATTTTTCTAGAACACTAATGCAGAACTCCAGAGTCCTCTCCACGATAACCACCATCACCCGCTCCACTTCCACAGCTGCTCCAAACCACAACAAAACAGTCCATAGTTCTCAAATCTAATCCCAAACACTCCACAAAAACACAAAACCCAAAACATACCCGGACTGGAAAGAGTGGCGGAGACAATCAACTTCGCAACTGAAGCCACAGCATCGATCTGAGCACGGCTCCAGCTCTCAAATACCTTCCGACCATCCCCAGCATCTCCGATCCCCGATTCTACAATAGCCAAGAACCGTTCAAGCCCAGGTCGCACCGAATCGGACCGGAGCCGCAACGCAACATCCTTCGACGATGATTCACGGAAGACCTCGAGTAGCCCGGAGATCTCCGCCATGGCGATCGATCAATGATAGCTCATGCGAAGAAGAAGTATGGATCGAAGAGAAGAATCCAAAGCGAGGGTTTTAGAAGAGAAAAGAGAAACCAAGAAGAGAAGGATTGAGCGATGATGAAGCTTTGTTTCTTTTTTTTTTTTTTTCTTTTTTTCTTTTATATATATATATATATATATATATATATATATATATATATATATTATGGGTTTTATGTCGGTTTGAGGATTTCTATTTGGTGTATGAGAGAATGTGAACCGTTGGATTGTTGATCGGACGGTGATGAGTGGTTGATGCTTTTTTTCACGGGTTGCTTAGTTCTTAAGCAGGTTTTTTTTCCTTTTTTTTCTTTTATTTTTATAAAAACTTGAAAGTAAGATTTGTCTTTTTAAAAAAAAAAAGAGCTGGTTATATAACTGAATTTTGGATTCATGATGATAGTTTTGGACTGTTAAATTATAAATTTTTAGTGGATTTTTTTTTTGATTTGTCGTTTGTGTTATTCGATTTTGTATTTTACATGTGTTGAAAATACTGTAATAAATGTCGATAAATATATCGATTTTTTTTATTTTTGGATTATTGAATTCTAAATTTTTAATATAATTTTTTTTTGTTTTTGTGTTTGTTTGATTTTGTTATTTGTATTGTTCCATTTTGTATTTTGTAACTGCCATGAATGTCGAAAAATATATATATTTTTTTGGTAATA
Organism: Dioscorea cayenensis subsp. rotundata; assembly: GCF_009730915.1. NCBI lineage: Eukaryota > Viridiplantae > Streptophyta > Magnoliopsida > Dioscoreales > Dioscoreaceae > Dioscorea > Dioscorea cayenensis. Next base: position 187,227 of record NC_052486.1, on the reverse strand, counting down.
TTAGATGGATTTAATAACTAGCAAAATTTATTATTTGAATTTTCTTAGCATATCACCTTCCATGTTTGTTTGAGTGAGAAAATGAACTATCAAATTATAGATTATCTATTTGTTTCTAAGCTATAAGGTAAAAAAACCATTTATGTGACTAAATTTTGGATTCATGGTATGAGTTTCAGACGGTTAAATCCTAAATTTTTTGTAAAATTATATGTTCTCGTGTTTATTTGATTTTGTTGTTTATATTTTGTATTTTGTTAAATGTTGAAAGACGATAATAAATATCAATAAATATATTAACATCTTTGTAAAATTATATGGATTTAATAACCAACAAAGTTTCTTAGATTTATACCATTCTACATCACCTTCCACATTTTACATGAGTGAGAAAAAAACGTCGAGGATTATTATGAATTTGAGAGTGATAAATAGTTGGTATATTATTCTGGGACATAATTTATTTTTTTTTCTCTCTAAGCTATAAAGTAATAATTTTCATAGTTAAAGACACTTAAATTCTAAAAAAATAAGTATAAGATTTTTTTTTTTTTCTTTTGAAAAGGAAGCCAGTTATACAACTAAATTTTGGATTCATAATGTTAGTTTCGGGGTTGATAAATTTAAAATTTTTAATGGAATTATTTGTTTTTGTATTTGTTTTATTTTGACATTTGTGTTGTTCAATTTTGTATTTTGCAAATGTTGAAAGACGACAATGAATGTCGACAAACATATTTATTTATTTATTAATATTAGATGGATTTAATAAATAACAAAGTTAATTATATGAATTTTCTTAGATTTACATTGTTTCACATCACCTTCCACATTTTGCTTGAGGGAGAAAATGAACTGTCAAATTAGGGATTATTGAATGGATTTGAGAGTGATGAATAGTTGATATTCTATTATGCCACATAAGTAATTATTATTTTTTTTTTAAGTTATCAAGTAAGAATTTTAAAGCCACTTAAACTCTAAAAAATTAATAAAATTATTCACTTTGATCATTGCCCAATTTGTTGTTTTTGTCACTTGTTTTTGAATTGCAAATGTTGAAGTGATTCTATAAATTAATATGACAATTGATGCAGACAGATACGTTCAGATACTAGATATGGTATTTTGTTGTATTGTCTATTGTATCACAATTTTTTTAAAAAAAAATAATTATAATGACATAGTGAAATTGTGATAAAATAGTGAGTATAACATACAAATAACAATAATCAAAGGACCAAAATAGGGTAAAAATCCTGGAAGGGTACCCAACTATGCCCATATTTCAAATGGGTACCATTTTTCAATTTGTTTCTTTTTGGATACCACAATATAATTTCAGTTCACCGAGTGGGTACCCATGCATTTCCGGTTAAAACTTATCTACGTGGTAGCCGGATAAATGAGTTGGCAGGGGTTTGGGCACGTCAGCTACTCACGTGGAGGAGGGACGTGGCATTTTTAAGCCACATCAGCCAGCTTATTCCACGTCATCCCGAGGCCCTCGTCATCGTCCCCCTTCTTCGTCTCCTTCTTCTTCTCCACACTCTCTTCTCCTGGTTCGTCTTCATCTTCTTCTTCACGTCCTTCTTCTTCATCTCCAGTTCTTATTTTCTCTTCTACTTCTTCTTCTTCTTCTTGTTCTTCTTCGTCTTCGTCGAACCATGTGTTAGCTATTACATTGGAAAATACATTAAAATTAACCTCAGATTGTGCCATTATAACAATTCCAAACTGGTGAATACGATCAACCAGAAACCGATTTAGAGGATTTCTAAGCCATAAAGCTCACCCTCTCTTTTTTCTCTCTATTTCTCTAAATCATGACCTGAGAATTCTGTAGCCAGTTTCTCAAATTACTGATATAAAGTTTTAAAAAAAACTTCCACGCTTGGAACTGGATGGCAAAGCTCTGTAAATTTGCAAGAACTGCATATTGATAGTATTAAGCAGATGTCTGCAAAAATTTACAAAATGACATAGTTCTAAAATTGGAACTAGATGACAAAAGCTCTGTAAATGACAATAAAGACAATAAAGACATGTTCTAAAATTTGCAAGAACTGCATATTCATAGTATTAAGCAGATGTCTGCAAAATTTACAAAATGACATAGTTTGTTTGTTTCCTCCTTTTGAAACACCACAAAAAAGAAATAGTTTCCAAAATTTACATATCATAGACAGTTTGTTAAACACTAATTTTTTTAAAAACTACTTAGCCCACTACATAATGCTTCAACTATTGTGCATCACCAGAAGTAGTAGATCCTTTTGAACCAGGTGGCACCCAAATCTTTTTCTTCTTGTTAGCAGCCCCATCTTTGTCATTGGCACGAGCCCGCATTGCAGGAATTCTTAGGACCGTTGGAGTTTTTTTTTCTGCCGAGCTTTATCTGTTTGAACCACATGCTCCTTTTCCTTTACAATATCCTTTAATGGGCATTCTGTATTGGCAATATTTCTTCCACTTCTAGTTGGTAATTTAGTTATATTTAGCCTTCTCTCTGCCATAGTTGTTCTTTCAGTAGGAGGCTGCTCACAATTACAAATAACATAATATAAGATGGCATACTCAAATTTTACTCCAGAAGACAATCCAAATAAAAATACTAAAAGTTTTACACCATATTAATGCTCACATCTGATCCTATTGTGCATTGAACCTATTGTGAGAGTTGGCCAATATCAATTTGTTGTGAAAGTTGCCCAGGTTCACTAGTTCTGTTGATGAGGTGTTGTGAGAGCTGCCCAGGTTCAGCATTTCTATTGATGAGGAGATCAACCTGTTCATCAACCGCCTTAGGTTTAGCTCAAACAAATGGATCCAAAGGAGAGACATTAATTCATAATACTTTAATTCCAAACCTGGACAAAATGCTCTTCAAGGACATGGGAATCAATACCATACATAGGATCTATGGTATCGTCCTATAAAGCATGACAAATTTAATTAAAATGGACAATGTCAGATGAAACTAAGTTGTTGAAACACTAAAAAAAAACCCACATTGCCCACATTCTCTGTTGCAGATGACTGACAACCTGCCCTGTCTCTCTTCCCCTACAACAAAGATATATTTATTTATGTCACACAAATGAAAAACCCAAGTAAATCTTAAATGAATGTAAATTAAACATACCTGCACACCATGAAATCTTTTATTGTGTTCAGGTTTTCTGCAAATACTGCACTTCAGTGTGATGCCTTTCTTACATACCCTCCCTTTATTGAAGCCCACATTTTGTTCATCTGCTTCCCTTCTTCGAATTAAAGGTTTCCTGCCTCTCTTCTTATTTAATGGGTGATGTGGACAAATGGTATCTGATCACTTTTGGGCCAACATTCTCTACCTTGTGTGGGGTATAAAATATGGGAATAGGTTTTAAGGTAAGTTGCAAATGTGTAACACTCATCCAAGTGATTTTCGGGTCTATCCTTATTATAGTATATGGCTGAGATTGCATGACTACAGGGTATTGATGTAAGTTGCCATCTTCTACAAGTGCAACCCCTTTCTTTCATGTCTACAACAAATTGGCCATCTGGTCCCAAGACTTAATACTTAACTCTTCCAGACCAGGTTGACATGTATTTATTACTTATCTCCTTCAATTTCTCTAATTTTCTGAGAATTCTAGGGCAATGAGTTGTGTTGCATTTCTCCATAGCATCTCTTCTTTTTTGTATTCTAACAATTAGTTTGGTTCTAATCATTTCATTTCATGGTGATGATGCCCTTTGTCCTAGCTGTCAATATCTGACTATTAAAACACTCACATAGGTTGTTTAGGAGCATGTCGCATTTGAATTGGGTTTGGAAATGACTTCTAGACCAATGTTTTGGGTCTATATTTTTCAAATATTGATATGCACCTTCAGACATAACTTTTAAATCATCCATTGCCTTCTGAAATGCTGGAACATAGCTAGCCTTGGCACAATTCCATAATTGGTCCTTGAGGGCCTTACCCCTTATAATTTTTTTTAAAGTTTGTATGTATGTGCCTCACACAAAATCTATGTTTAGAGTATGGGAATAATTCTTCAATAGCGGGTATAAGGCCCTATATAATTATTCATGTCCACAAATCACAGCCAATAAACATAAAGGTCCAACAGAATAACAGAACAAAGAATGGCAAACACAATAAATTCAACCAATGAGATCTTCAATTTAATTTATCTTAAAAAAAAAACCATACGAGAAACAAATTACAATAATCTTACCTTCTGCCTATCTGTCATGAATGCGAAGTGGTGGCTATTGTTTAAGTCCAAATCCTCAACCATTAAGCTCAAGAACCAGTGCCAATTCTCGTTGTTCTCCTTCTCAACAATAGCCCATGCAAAAGGGTATGTGCTATTGTTGGCATCTATTCCCACAGCCGACAGCAACTGGCCACCATACAAGCCCTCGAGGAAGCACCCGTCTAAAGAAATTATATGCCTGCAGCCTTCTAAGAATCCAGCCTTGAGTGGACCCAAACATGCATACATCCCTGCAAAAACACCTTCAGAACACTTGAACTTCACTATTGAATTGGCATGAGTTCATAATAATTCAAGCCTATAATCATAAAGGCTCCTTATCTGTGACTCCTCATCACTATCTAGCATCTTGTCAAACAAGGAAACAAATTACAAATTACAAATTACATTGGGGTATCAAAGTTTAGACTGAACATAATTAAACAGAACAAAATATAACAAAACATAAATTAATCAGAGTTACTTGAGAGCAATACATTTGGCTCTCCATGCTTTAAGTCTGCTTATATCAGCTTGCTGGTTCAGCTTGACTGCTTGGATGATCCCTGCAATTTTCCAGGAAGGATCAGCTCTAAACTGCTCTAGGTAGTTATTTGCTATCCAAGTTGCATTCACATGTCTAATATTGTGATCTCTTGTGCACTCATGCTTTAGGTTCCCAAATTTAATTTGGATAGTTGCTTTGTCTTTGTACATCGGTGAAGCCCACAAATACCAAGGGCAGCCAGTACGTCTGCAGAAAGCCTTGCATCTTTTCTTGTTATTTGGCTTGAAATTCATGACACATCTATTTCGTATACCATAATTCCTAACAGCTTCTCTGAACTACTGAAAATTTCTGAATTTCATGCCAATTTTGAATTCTGGTTCCCTCATATCAGTATCTTCATTGAAATCAGCATATTTGGGCCTTGCAGGGGCTAAGTTTTCTTCATCTGTGATAGAGCAAGATTGCAAGTCAGCAGAGTCAGCACTATCAGAGTCTTCATTATCATATCAAACTCTGCCTCAATAATTGGTTGCTGGTTTCGTTTTTGAACACCTTCTTCCTCATGTTCTTCCTCAACATGTTCTTCAGGATCTTCCTCAAGATCTTCCTCAAAATCCTCCTCAGGATCTTTCTCCTCTGGTTCTTCAAATTCATCGCTATTGAAGCTATAGTCTGAGTCATGGAGGTCACTAGCATTTGACTCGTTTTCATCCTCATCATCTCTCCCTGTGTCCCTGCATGCAGTTGCATCTTCACCCAATTGTACCCTTGTTGCATCAGCATCAGCATCATCCTTTCTATTATCTTCAGTGACACCATCAACAGGCTTGCTACATCCTACAATGCATAATTTAGTATAAACATTGATAGCTTTTCTCCTTTGGTCAATATTCCTTGCCATTGAGAGAGCATCCAAATCATTTCTTATCTGAACTAATGATTTCTGTCCATTCTTCACTTCCATCCACCAGAAAGTAGTACCTTCCACTTGTAATTTCAATTCGTTAGCTATGTTGAGTATTTCTAACATAGATATCTAGTCTTCGCAGCAGAAATCAACATACCCCGCTAGTTTGTAATCAGCCCAGGTGTACATGTTACCATTGGTGTAATACATGTTGATTGTGAAATTATCAGAATTGTTTGCTGAAACACAAAATCGAATTGCCAATTAGCTATTGTCCACGATGTAGTAAAAGAACTAGACTACAAAATTAAAAAAACTGTAAATTGAACAACTACTAATCTGGAAAAATATTCCAAAACTAAGATAGTGCAAACTGAACCAAAATTTTATAACTAAACAACTGCCATGATTAAAATCAGGGAACTAAGCCAATATAAACTAAGATTCTGCAAACCTCTGTGGCTAATTAAGAAAAATAGAACACTATGAAGTAGCCTATAATTGACACATTCAACAACAAAATTCAACTCTTACTGGCTAAACCACTATCATCAAGAATAAATCAAAGTAGATTACACAACAGAACATGCAACTCAAAGAAGGATGCTAGCATCCAACTCAATGTGGAAAAATACATGAACAACAAAATTATACACATAAATGACAGAGATGTGAAAATGTCATTAAACCCTAATTAGCGATTTCGTCTTCATCCATAATAAACATCCAAATCAATGGCACAACGCTAAACAAAATACCGAAAATTAAAAATAAAAAACACAAAAAAAACCCCTCAATTTGATAATACATAACCAGATAGGGCCCATATTCAACTGTCGATTTCCCAGTAATTAACCTAAATGCCCTCAATTTCTTTCCCCCATTTGCAAGAATGGCACTTACGGTATTTTGCATCTCCAACATCTGCAGGCCGTATTGCCCACTCAACATCCATGTCGATTCCTGCACCGTCTCCCATCCCGGATGGTTATGCTGCTGGTGTTTGATAGAATGTGCAACCTCTCGATTAGGGTTCTTAACTGGAGATGAAGAAGAAGGAAGTGAAGAAGAAGGTGCAGACGAACCAGGAGAAGAGAGTGTGAAGAAGGAGAAGAAGACGAAGATGGGCGATGTTGACGAGGGTCCGGGCTGACGTGGAATAAGCTGGCTGATGTGGCTTAAAAATACCACGTCCCTCCTCCACGTGAGTAGCTGACGTGCCCAAACCCCTGCCAACTCATTTCTTCGGCTGCCACGTATATAAGTTTTAACTGGAAATGCATGGGTACCCCACCCGGTGAACTGAAAATTATATTATGGTACCCAAAAAGAAACAAATTGAAAAATGGTACCCATTTTGAAATATGGGCATAGTTGGGTACCCTTCCAGGATTTTTACCCCACCAAAATATATATAAACAAGAACACAAGTCTCAATACATGATGTCGAACTAAACTTTACAAATTTAAAAACAAGATCATTCTAGGAGGACGATCTAGAAAAGAGGTATTGCAGTTGAATATCATAGTTTCTTTATGTTTTTATTATTATGTCATTGTTGCTATTGTCTGCACTTTTGTTGTAGTTGTTATTCTTTTTTTTTTTTTTTGTTTTCTAGGTTCCACTTCTAGTGAATGGTTTAATTGTTGGTAAGGTTTTGGTTTCTTATTTTGTTTCTTTATTGCCGTTTATTTGTATATTAGTTTGCTTTGGCTTCATTTCACTGGTGGCCACAAAATGTTTATAACTTATATTGTTGTGGCAAAAAATATTTTTTTTGTAACTGTATGGCCACATAACTTTTCTCCGTAGCACCAGTGGCCATAAAGGCTATTTGGAGACTATTTCGGGTGACTTGCTGACTTGGAACCCCTCCACGTCAGCCAAGTCACCGGAAATAACCTCCAAACATGCCTTTATGGCCACGGGTGCTACCAGAGAAAAGTTATGTGGCTATCTAGTTACAAAAAAAAATATTTGTGGCCACAACGATATAAGTTACAAATATTTATGGTCATCAGTGAAATAAACCCAGTTTGCTTTAATCTAATTTATATATTTTTTTCCCACATGTACAAAAGGACAGAAAAAAAAGACTAATATTATTTTTCTATATAATATTAAATTACATAGGAAATTACCACCATTCCTATGGAATTTAGGAATTTGGAGGTATCCAAACAGGTCCTAAACTTTACAAGCGCAAGAGATAATAATTTATTTTGGTTCTACAAAGAGTTCGGTCTAGCCTAGTTCAAGTTGTGAGCCTTGGTCAACCCATTTTAAATATATATAAAATATATAAACCTTTTGTGGATACATGCATTTGTGAAACTTTGATATGATCATAAACATATTATGATTTTTATCCCGGTTAAAACAGATTAATGTAATTAAACACCAAAAGTCATAATTTCTTTTTAATAAAAATGACAAATACTGTCAAAAAAATATAATGATATAAAAATACATCAGTTATAATGGTTTAATGACCCCATAAGAATTAATTATGTAGGAGGACTAATATGTGGTACGATAAACACTCATCACATACACATAGAATTATTTATCAGGAATTATAACTTACAATGATAAATCCTTTTGCCATATTACTTTTGAAAATAGAAAATACAGCTTTTTTCAAAGAAGACCTACAATATAACTCAACAAACAATAAATAAATAATGTTCTTCAGTATTGAGGACCAATGAACAATGCATGAATGATAATGTACAAAACATGAACGTGAGATTTTGACCTGCACCTACCAGTGTATTGCCTAAATAACTTATCATTCTAAGTGTTTAGCCGAAAGATAATTAAAAAACAAAAACCAATCAACCAGATGACATCCAAAATTGACATAAAATCTAATGGAAAGTCTTGGTTTTAAAATCACAAACATTAATTAAAAAAAAAAATTATTTAAAAGCACTAACAGAAAATTTCAAATTTTGACAGGGGTGTATCTATAAAATCTTAAATAATTTGGGTACTATTTCCAAATGAGCACAGTGGCATTCCCGTTATTAATTCAAAAACTAAGGCTATTTTCTTTGAAATTCATATATAAGCCTGCCATTCTAAATTTCAAACGAAGCGATTAGCTTCTCTTCGTTTTCCTCTCTTCCCATTTTACCCCTCATCCGCCTTCGAATTTTCAAACCCTGGGATTCCATGCCGGAGAGGTCTCAACGCCGGCGAGGCCTCGCCGATCCGGCGGGGACTGGGGTGGCTTCTCTCCCTGCTTCGTCTTCTTCGGAGAATCCTGGGAATGGGGCCGATGTTGATCGTGTTCTTTTCAAGAACCTCGTCGAGATGGTTCCTCTTGTTGAATCCCTCATGGTATCTTCCCTCTCTTTCCTAATTCTTCAACGCATTCACCATGAATCGATTTTTTAGGTCTTCTTTATCTGATTTTCTAGTGGTTTTTTTGGTTAGGGTCGGAGATCAACATCGTCGTTCACACGGCGGGCTTCCATGGTCTACACTCCTGCTCCTTCACACCCTCCGAAGGTGAACCAGCTCTGTTTATGAGTTCACTTTGTTTTTTTGATAATTGGTAAAAAGTTCACTTTTTGTTTTTGTTTTTAAAATTCAAATTACTGGACATATATTCCTCTTGGATTCATTCGCATGCGTTTAATTTGAAGTTTTTTTTTTCTTCTTAGAATTCATGTCCATTCTGGAATAGTTTTGGTTTTATATGAATTTGATTCTGTTCTGGGACTTCTTGTTATTTTATCTTCTTGTTTTCAGAATTTATCTTTAATTTTTTGTTATCAGAAGTGAAGGAATGAAAATATGAGTTCATATAATTTTTTTGGATATCCCTGCTTAGTACAGTTCAAAATGTGAAATTATTGCTGAACTTTGGGAATTCATGTGTGGGTTGTGCATAGGTTTGCTTTCATTGGACTTAGTTACTATTGAACTGATCGAACTATCTGTGAAGTTGATGATTTGTACTTCTCCGTCCCATTATAAGTGACTGTGTTTAGAAGCTTTCTATGTCCCAACTTATTTGTTCACGGACCTACTTTAATGACTAATTTTCAAATTTAATCTTAATAATCTATTTAAATGCATTGTTCAACCACGATCATCTTAAATGGACAGTTTTAGTGAATGGAGAGAGAAATGGGCAAAATGGGAAAAGGGATGCTAAATATTCATGAAATTTTTAATTCAAACTACTTTTCTTACACTTCGTGAAATGGTTAAGGTGGACGTATATGATGGGACGGAAGGTTTAAGTTTGAGAAATTAAGTGGCACCAATGTTGTTTGTTTTATGAGTTGAATTTCTTTATTTTGTACTTGTCATGTATTCCTTTATAAACAAATTTTCAGGTTTGTTATCACAATTCTATTCATATTATGTTGGTTGCCATAGAAGTGAGGTGGTGGATCTGTTTCTTGTTGTCATTGTTGTTGTTTCTTATATAACTAGAAAATTTTTCAACTTTGTACTTTTCATGTAATGTTATTTTTGTTGTTGATTCTTTTGTGAGGTTATTTGAAAATTTTGACAAATACCAAAATTATACGCACTCACTTCTGAACAATCCTACTGCATTTATTTAAAAACAAACTTTTGGGTTCTTCTCTGCAATGTTGTTGATGTTGTGCTGACACCAAGGGGATTAAGTCTGCTCCTCCTTGTGGACCAAGAATCTATATTCCTTATTATTCCTAATCTGGGCAAAAATACACTCATTTAGACAGCGTCTGGTACTTATGTGAAAAATTTTATAAATGGATCTTTAGCAATTTACTGGAAAAGACTTGAATGGGCTGTGGCTTGCTAACCCCACTGGTAGGTGGAGAATGAAATAGGTGTGGATAGCTGGATCTTTTGGTAAAACAAAAGAAAAGAAAAGGAGAATTTATTAAAATTGAAATTTGTCTAGAACAAATGTACAAAATACGACTTCATGGAGATTCAAGGAGGTTGGATTTTGTCTGGTCTTGTTCAATGTTCAAACATGGTGCAGTTGTTAATAAGGCTTTGCTTAGTTGTTCAGTTCACTCTTAAAAGGTCACATTACTTATATGTCACTCCTTTCATGTGGACTGGTGTGATGAGCAACAGACTTTGTTAATTTTAATGAAGAATGGTTGATAAGGATCCTTGTTTATTCCTTTCGATGACTATCCTTCTTCTTTCTTTTGTTCTATTTTTCAATCTCTTAAATTAAAAAAAATCATCCTTCATTTTGGCTACAGACTTGTACTTATAATCCATTTCTTTAGCAGTGGAAAGGTTGTACTCAGAAATGGGATAAAGGGGAAACACATAAAGAAATTCAATTGCTGCATTTTCTTAGCTATTCTTAATGGATTATTATTATCCTAGAGCATTCAAATAGATGAAAAAATGCAGGTTGACACAAAGGGGAGAAAAACAGCTCAAAGTGTTTATACGAAAAGGAAAGCAGACCTCGCTGGCAGTGCCTTGAAAAAACTTGCTAATGATGGAGATGGCGGTGCTGATGATTTCACAATTTTCTCGTCAAACCAGCCAGTTGCGGAGGTTCTGCAAAAAGAGAGGGAAGATGTCACTATGTTGCGGGAACAGTTAGATGATCTGGAAAGGAAAATATTAGAGAAAGATCAAGCCTTAAAATCTGCAGAAGATTCCCTTAACCAGATGAAGGCGGCCAGTATGCAACTTGAAGAATTAAAGCGTCAGGTTACAGAAAAGGATTCATTGATTAAGTCTTCCAATTCTCAGTTATCTAATGCTCAGGTACATGATCTTAACAGATTAGTAAGTCATACATGCTGTTAGGGTTGCTTTGTTGTGTAAGTGAAGAAAGATCATGCTAATTTGGAGAAGGCAAACTCAATTTTTATGAATACTTTCTGATGGTGCTTTCTTGCAATGGACTAGGTTATTAACATTTGCATGCCTACACAAAAGTTCTCTAGTTTGCATTCCTTTGACTTCATTTTCACCGATTTGTAAATTTTATGGATTTCAGTCTGCTTATAATTTCCGACTTTCATCTTTCATCTAGTTGTTTTTCAACCTTTATAACTGCATTGACCTGCAAAAGCATTGTAAATATTTCCTTTCCTGCATTCTCTGTTCTATTTTATGGTACAACTTGCTATGCATTTTCATTATGTTAATGTGTAGGTTTACTGACTGGCTTTTGACAAGTAACGTCTTCTGTTTGTACTGCAGATTAAGTTGGCAGAGAAGCAAGCTGCTCTGGAGAAATTAGAGTTGGAAGCAAAGGCATCAAATGCGAAGGTCGAAGAACTCCAGGCAGACCTGGATTGTATGGATTTTGAAATCAGAGCGCATATGCAGTTGTTTGAAGAACTTTCAAAATGTGACTCTGATGCAGATTCTGATGGTATAACCACATTTCATCAAGTCGATCGCCTTCCACACATGGTATGCTCAAATTTTCAAAGATTCTCATGCTTCTTATCATTCATACAACCAGAGATAAGTAAACTGAACAACTATCATTGAAGTGTGTAATGAAATATATTAATGCTGGATAATCATTCTTCTTTGTAATTTAGATGGATTTGTTGTCACATACTTATTTTGAACTTGTGAACTCCTGGAAATAGCATCATGAGCAATATCATCTTTCTTACTGATGTAATCACTATTCAACTTGAGCAGGATGATCTTGATCTTGATCTTGATGAGGACACAATTGAGCAGATGGAAGAGGCGAGATTGGCTTACGCAGCGGCACTTGCCGCTGCAAAGGAGGACCCGGGCGAAGAATCCTTAATAAGTTTAGCTGAGGCTCGTATCAAGCTTCAAGCTTTTGTACTTTAATTGTGTCACTGCTTATATATATATATGTAACATTCCTTGAATTAGAGTGCATCTCACTAACTCAGACTGAATAGTACTTGACTTGTAAGACTTAGCTCCAGGATTTGATCATTTTGCTTTAACAGGAATCTAGTGTTTTTGAGGTTATCTCTATTCATTTTCTTGTTGCGCGCTTTGCTAGAGGTGTAAATTATACACTACCACTCGCAAGCTATTTGAGTTCGATTCGGAAAAAGCTCGAACTCAACTTGTGTATGATCGAGTCGAGCTTGAATATTTTATTTGACTTTTAAGTGCTCGCGAGTTTAATTGGGTAATTGTATTTCTGTGTGTATATATTATATATTAGTTTAATATATATAATTAAATTCGAGATCGAGTATAAAAAAATCATTGATTAAATCGAGTTTATTTTTAATCTTTATCGAGCTTAATCGAGCAAGCTCAAGTAGCTCAATTTATGTATCAAAGTCACAAAAACAAAAATCAATCTAGTTCAAATCGAGTATCAAGGAGCGAGTTTCCAACTGAGCTTGAGCTCAAGCAGCTTGCTACTCGGATCAAACTCGATTGATTACACCTTGCACTTTGCAATGTAATTGTGTCCAGTGAAAGTATTCTGATCTGGTAAATAGCCAAGAGTAATGATGCTTTTGTGTTTATTTAGTGCATTAATCTTCTTACAAGTGTTTTCATGTCACAATTCACAGAAAGTTCCTGCCATAGCAATCCCCCAATCCTTTGGTTATAACAGAGCTTCAATTTAGTCACCTTTTCTTCTTCAAAAAATTCAACCAAATGCTGTTAAATTTCTTCCAGGATACATTTACTCTGTATAAACCGATAGTTTAATCGAACATATATCTTAATTCATGAATAGACTTTCATGAATGAAAATAATAGCAGAAGCTATAGTAATTCAGACGAGAGAAGGAATGCGCTCATGTTAAAAGAAGTCGGAAGGCTTCCCGACTTGTATATTTTGCTCTGCTAAAAAACTTGTGATGGCATTCTTTTGCCAACTTTTAAAACTCCTGCACAAACACAGAAACAATCACTGAATTAATTAGTTCCATTATCAAGCATGCCGAGAAATGACCGCAAAAGACTTATCTTTCATAATTGAAACAAGAGAAACATGGTTTCTACCTCTTTTATACCAATTGAATAGAGAAGAAAATGTCATTTATGGCATAACACTTTTTTTCTCATTTTTTAGTAGTTCATATTAGAGTAACAAATAGTCCCACATCAATTAAGTTAGTATCGGTCAAAGTCCAAAACTTTTTGAGTTGAATTGGGATTATGTACTGTGTGTAAAAGAGTAACTGATAATCCCACCCACATCAGTGCAGTAAGCAACTATGAATACAAAAACTTATGTGCTTGGTTTTGCAACAACTAGTTTCTCTTAGCTCTATTAGTAGATCACTTTTATAAATTGGTGAATATAATAATGCTCACCAAAGAAACTTTTAAGAGGTCTTCCTCTTAAATTCAAATGTATCACCAACAACTCTAATGAAATTAAAGATTTCATGGAGGAGAGACAAACATACTTGTGATCTAGATGTGCCAAAATTACTCCCCCTGGAAAAGCTTGCTGAGTAGCCTCATAAGAAACTTTGATTGCATGTTTCCATGTTCCGCCAACTCCTTCCTCTTTATTCTGTTCTTTCTTTTGGTTCGGGTCATCCATCTGCAATGAATACCCAGATAGTAAGTGCCCGACTCATGCACCGTCCTTCCTGTATTTGTTTCCAATTGAAAAAGGAGTGAGAACACTATCTATCATAAAATATCATGTATACTCTCCCTTTCTTGATAGGCAATGTGAAAGTCATAGTGGTAGATCACACAGATTTAGGTTGTGATTTAATCAAGAAAAATTCAAGGAAAAATAAAAGGAATTTTGATATCTTCATTCTAATCGCGTGAAGAAAATAATATTACGGACATACATACGCAACAAGCCTTCTCTTGAAATTCTGAATCCTAAATTCGCCAGCAAATCTAAATGTTGACACATTATATCATCTACCATAAAACTTAATGACCATTTGGTATCACTTCCTACTTCCTAGTCCTACACCAAAAGGGATTCATGCCATTTAATTAGGTATCATGACTTCTTCGTTTTGGCAACACAAACTATACTACATCCTTGGTAAAAGAAATAGTGGAATAAACTATAATAGCACAATAACATAGTATTTAATTTTCTTGTAACATTTAATGACTTCAACTGTGGAATTTATAAGATTAGAAACAAATATACATAATTACAGAATGTAGCAAATCAGTGTTACTTACAGAATAATTAATATCCATGTGACTAGGTACATAGTGGCCACCTCCAAGTCCAAGAAGAACCTTTTTATTATCATTGTTCCTGCATATTAAACCCAGATAAGTTGCTGTAACCTCAAAAAACAGGAAGCTTAGAATAAGTTCATTACATTCTCATCATAAGTATTAATTATATATAATTTCGTTCATGTTAAAAAGGTTCAGAATCTAACAGACAAGGTTTTATCTGATGATTAATGCTTTTCACAACCTGTGCCAATTTCAACACTTTACCCTCCAAGTCCTAGCCCTTCCCACAATAACTGCAAATGTGAAAAAAAGTTTAGTTCTTTGATGTCTGAATATAAAGCATATGAGTTTGGGAAAAACAAATGCATGGAAATTTCATCTTCAAGTCTAGCTGTAACACTCGATGAGTAGAACAATTACCAAATATGGATGATTTGATTATTCAAAGTTTCAAATTGGAAAAACAGAGCATCCTCTATATTACCAGAAAAATAAGTATATAAGGAAATCAACTGTTAAAGAATTTGATATGCTATTCTATCAATCTCCAAAGCTCATGCTGCAAATTAAAGAAATCAGTAAAATGAAAACCATCCCCCAACTTGGATATGACTTGATACTAAAGTCAAATATTTATACAGCAAACACATACACATATCACAATTCTGTAAATAGAACTACACCAAGTGATGAGCTTAAGTCCAAATCATGAAATAGATCAATTAAAATGCAAAACATATTGAAAACATGAAAGATTAATTAAAGATGCAGTGAGTCATATATGCATATACCAAGTCATGCTTGTCCACGTCTCATTCCTTTGGTGCTCTAATTGAAATTCAAGCTTCAGTCCCCCTATGCAGCTGTCACCAAAAGATATACATATCATACAAAATAAGAAATTGTCAAATAAAGAGAGCAAAGGTTGCATCATCACATTACTTAATGAAAAAAACACAGCACTCCCACCCAAAGCTTCATCAAAGTTGAAACCAAGTGACATTAACTGTGCAGAAAAATAAGCAAATCAAGGAAATCAATTCAACTACAGAAATAACGAAAGTTTCATCTCCAGTCATACAAAATTTAAAAACCATCACCTCAAGTTGAAAGTTGAAACTAAGTGATTTGTAAGCTCAAACCATCGTGCAGTTGGGTCCTCAAGTCACAATTTGCCATAAAAATTATGTTTATCAGACTCTATTCCTGTAAAACCATGAAAACAAACACATGCATCTCACAATTATAAAGGTATAAGTAACAAGTTTATAGTGTAGAGCTTAATTTATAATCATATTGCTAGAGTTGAAAAATGAGTCATATATCTATAGATATATGCATACCAGTTGTTATACATGTCGAAACTAACTTCATCATATTGAATTGTAGTCAAGGGATCACCTGAGCCCTTCCATGCATAATAAATATCCACCACTAGTATTCTGTTCAATATCCAATAGAAGTTTTATTATGATTAGCGGCTGATTTATATATTTTCAGAACATATGAACAAAAAATGGCAATTAATGATTGGGCTCTCTGACATTACTCACAAAGAAACAACCTGTACTTCCCCTTCAGAGAGCATCATTAGAATAGCATACACACAAGCCATGCTCCATAGTGTTTTCTGAAGTTCTATTGCGCATCCTAGATTTAAATATCTGCATGCATATAACTGACTCAACTCAGAAGAACCCAAGTAATTTGTACTCTGAAACTGCATGTCATGCAGTTGAGTCCTAATAAAGTCTCACATATTTGCCATAAAAATATGTTTATCCACCATTCCACCTGAGAAAACCAATGCAGGGTAAATAAAATAGAACTCCACAAATGATGAGCTTAATTCCTAATCATAAAATATGTAAATAAATAATTCAAAACAGATTGAATACACAAGGCATACATACATGGCACCAATGCTTGGGCACTGTGACCCTGAAACAATGCAATGGAGTTCTTCGCAAATACATGCATATCAAGATACCAAAGAAATGAGTAACTAGCTTATAGTAGAGATGTAATGAGTCATATAAATTAGATATATACCTGCCATTATACATGTCCACATCTCATTTAACAAGTTGAAGCAAATTTCATTCTAGCTCTCTTATCTACATAATCAAGCCACCAGTCATGCATAAAATTCTCCTACGAATCCTCCTCATCAGATTGAATTGTAGCTGAGAGATTGATAAATCGCACGATTTCTTGCAAGTATGCATAATTGAAGATCATATAATTAAATCCATCCATATACTCTGTTCAAGATCAAATTGGAATTATAATGTAATTAACAGTTGATAAACATATAGATCTATTATTTGGTAAACATGAAAATAAGAATAAATTATTACAGCACTTACAAAGAAACAAGAACACTCCCCCTCCAGAGAGCTTCATCAGAGTAGTAACAGAACCATGCATATCACAATTCACAGTCAAGGAGATGTGGATTCAAGCTCAACTCACATTGAAAATTAAAGAAAACATGAAGAAGGAAAGAATCCACCCCCCACAAGAGAATGTCAGGCCTCTCTGTATAACTTGAAACCATCAAATTATTATCATACACTTGAGTCATGATCAAGTCACATATTGATTTGCCTGTGGAAACCAATACAACAAACAAATACATCTCACAATTCATTCTAAAGATAAATTAATAGAACCAGCTAGCTAGCCAGTGATGTCCATAATTCAAAACAAATTGAAGACATACCAGAAGTAATGGGTGTTCGGATGTCATTTTTCAGTGGTAATCTAATTCAAATAAAGGATTCATCCTCCTAATCCTCATCTGCATATATAAACCACAACCAATTAAACATAAAATTATTACAATTCTGATAAACAATTAGGCACTTATAAGTTATTCAAGCACTAACAGAGATATCATGAGAAATAAAATGAATAAACATACCATCGATGTTGGTTTCATAGTAATATGGTTGTTTGGTGTACTTCAAATACATGCTTTGATTCTTTGCATAGCCTATGAAGCGTGGTACTTGCTGGATGAACAACCAGTGTGGACGCCCTTTCAAACACCCCTTTAGTGCTTGGACACTGCACTCCAAATGCAACATGAATAGATCATCCTCATGAGGCTTTTCTTGACGTTGTTGGAGGAAAGAGATGAGCCACTGAGGGAGACTAGCATTGTCCTCTTCATAATCAATCACCTTCAAGCTTTGCAGAGACTCAAGCTTCTCCACACACTCCAGCATTGGGCAATCAGTGACTTCCAGTTCTTTCAAGGTAGGGAGATGGGAGACCCTTGAAAGGCTGTGAGCTTTTCTAATGAACAATCGTGGGATGTTAGCTCGATTTAAGCCACTTGGAAGAGCTTTTAGCTTTGGGCATTTAAGAATAAAAATGCTTTTGAGATGGGGGAAGAACATTAATGGCTTGCTAGATTCAGGCTCGTTGTCTTCTTCTTCTTCTCCACTGAGGATCAATGACCATTCCTCCCAATTACTCATGTTCTCGAATAATAGGGTTTCAAGCTTAGGGAAGGCAATTTCTGTAGGTTCTCCATTATAATTACCGAGAAATTCAGGGCCAATTGATACAACTGCAGTTGCTCCATCTATCCTCAAATACTTGAGCTGTGGAAGTTGGCCAAGCTGGGGAAGATGAGGGCAATTTGAGCAATTAATTAATTGCAAATAAATCAACTCTTGAAGAGCAGTAGTAATGGAAGTGGATGACGACATCCAGTTTGGATATCGACCACCAAAAAAGTCTTGAATCCCTAGCTTTTCAAGGCATGGCGGGGGGCATAGGTCATCAAAGACTTGCACGATCTTGTCCATCTCTTGCTGTTGAATATGCCCATCAGTGTAATTAGGTGTGCAACGAAGCCGTAGTTCTCTGAGGTGAGTCTTGCTTGACAGTAGTACTGAAGAACTTTTGATGCTTGATTTCTCCAAGTTTCTTATAGAAAGGCAACTGAGTTTTTCAAGCATCTGTAGCTCTTCTAAGTTGCATCCC
The DNA here is from genome assembly GCF_009730915.1 of Dioscorea cayenensis subsp. rotundata. Taxonomy (NCBI): domain Eukaryota; kingdom Viridiplantae; phylum Streptophyta; class Magnoliopsida; order Dioscoreales; family Dioscoreaceae; genus Dioscorea; species Dioscorea cayenensis. Next base: position 168,426 of record NC_052486.1, on the reverse strand, counting down.
TCCTCTCCATCATCACCACTGTCTCCGATGATCAATCCTTCCACATGATGAAGGTGTTCCAACTTGCCTATTCCTTTGGGCACATAATTCAAAGGTGTGTCTTCTAGCCGAAGCCACCTCAAATTGTATAGCTTAGTTATGCTTTTTGGAAGGATATGCAAAGACTTGCAATCATTAAGCAACAAGAATTGCAAATTAATGAGATTTCCCAGAGAATCTGGTAGGTTATGAATGCATGTATGCTCCAAATCCAAAAACCTCAAGTGCACTAAACCCCCAATACTGTCTGGAATATTCTCAATTTTGTCTCCATTGAGAAATAATAAACGCAAATGCTTTAAGTTGCCAACCACTTGTGTGTTCAAACTTGGAGGAGTCCATAACCGCAAGCTTCTTAGGCAATCAAGATGTGGAATGCTCACACTTTCCCTATTACTTGTAATTGTCAAACGGCGTAGTTTTTTCATTAATTCGGTGCTTTGTACTTCTTGTGGATCGCCTGAAAAACTTTCATCACCTGCAAAAAACTCAGCTAGTGCTCGCAACAAATCATGAATTGTGCATCTCGACATATCCACATACTCAGGGTCAGGTTGTAAGAAACTCCTACAAATTAATTCCATGTAATAGCTTTTTGCAACATCCTCCATTGATGCATTTCCCTTTGCTTCAATATAACCTTCTCGCAATCCAATGACAAACAAGATCTTCTGAAATAAAAATTCACTACCACGGGGTAAAAGAGCACAATAGAGGAAACAATGTTTAAGAGTCAAGGTAAGGCTTCATAACTCAAGTATAGTGCTCCTTGAGCTCTTTCCGAAGTCCCTGTAATAGTCCAAGCATCGCTAAGCACATTCTCCCATTCTCTTTTATTTTGGTCTTTTGTTACGAGAACACCTGCAATGGCTTTTATTGCAACCGGAAGACCGTCACATTTTTTTCAACAATTTTTCATCCCGATATCCTTCAGTCTCTGCATATCTTGTGTATTATTGTTTATGAAAAACTTTTTTTGCATAGCAATTCCCCAACCAACATCCGAAGGCAGTTTGTTAACATGATGGATATGTGTTGCCCCCACTTTTGCAGCAGTGTTTCTATCTCTTGTGGTGATCAAAACCCTGCATTTTGTTGTTCTTCTTTCTATTGCATTTTTAATTAAATCAACCCATATGTTCTCATCCCAAACATCATCTAAAACTAGAAATAAGCTCTTTTCACGTAGGAAATCACAAAGTATATTTTGTAACTCTGAGATTGTTGTGCACTCTCCATATTTACCCCCAATATTTCTTATGATTTCTTTTAGCAAATCAGCCTTTGATGTGAAAGATTTTGAAACCCAAATCCATGAACGTAACACAAAAGCATCATTTATTTTTGGATCATTATATATCTGTTGTGCGAGTGTTGTTTTGCCTATACCCCCCATACCAACAATGGCAAAAAGGCGGCATTTCTGTTCAGGTTGAGAGACCAATAATTCAACAAGACTATTAGTAGCATCTTTGATATCCCAACCCACAATATCAGGTTCAGGTAAGGAGGAACTTTGCCGATAAGAAGCTTCATTTATAGCATATGCATCACTTGAGTTAGAAGAAGTTATGAAATTAAACTTATCCTTGTCCTCAGATATCTCTTCTAGCTTATCATTCAGACTTTTAACTTTAGCAGCAATCTCAGAGCGAAATGGCACACTACGCGCACAAGAGAACAGAGTAAAGTTACAGCAGCGTACCCTTGTTGAGGCAGTAGCACTTGACTCAGCCAGCTGAGAATGGTGATCAACATCTTGCAAAAGCCCAGTACCCTGTATCATGCAAAGATCAATGATGTCATCAGCATCATACATCAAATCTTTCAGCTCATTGACCCATCCTTTGACAGTCTCGTCTTGGATCTTCCTCTTCTCGGCATCCTTGAGCACACGTGCGATCCTCTCCATCCTCCGCCGGAGTCTTTGGAGCTCATCCTTGACTCCTAACACCATGATGGCCTTCTCTTCAATGACATTAGACAGTCTCTCCACCAGCTTTCCTGCAAAAGCATCCACTATCATCACCATTGTATTACCTCACAACAAAGTCTCACAACAACAAAGATATTGATGGGTGGAATGAATGACTGACTGACTATGCATATGCATATATTATTAGAGAGAGATTGTGAGTGTAGTAACACTGAAGTTGATCAATAATATCGGTGGGCGTGGGACTCACCACTTATTGCTTGGGTTGTCAGGACAACGATAGGATAGGACGTGGGGTTTATTTAAATTTAAATATTTTTTTTAATTTTGTTTAGTTTTCTTAAAAAAATTTATTACATATATAAATAAATATAATTATGTGTAATTAACTGAGGTTGATCTAAATGACACGTTTTTTTATTTTTGGGTTGTGTTTTGCTTGGAATACCAGCCATGCATTTCAAGTCTTTTGTTTTTTTTATGTAAGATAAAAAAATATACTAATTAACTAAAAGATATTTAACTTTTTACTGAGTTTCTAATACTTTGTTCAGATTCTTGCAGACTCTTTACGTTTAAAACTTAGTGAGTTAAAAAGAAAAATTGTAAAAAATATGTTTTAAATACAATTTAAATTTATAGCTAGTTAAAATCATAAATATAAAATTAAAAAGTATATATTTATCAACAAAGAATATCATGCGATGTGTCTGCTTTCCATTCGCCAAAAATATCCCTGACATCATGATTTTTATGAGTAAAGCAAGACGCGTCACTCTTCGACTTCCGCTTACGTTGGACGGGAACGAGAATACTTATGATGTGGATGGGGATGGACGATGATAATATAAATAGGAAAGAGATGAATCTGAGAATGTGAACAAAAAGAATGTTTGGGCTTTGAGGGAATTGGGGATACTGATATGATAGTAGAATAGTAGAAAATTTTAATAAAATTACTTTTGTACCCTTTAATATTGTAATTAAATAATATATCTTGTAAAAGAAACAATTATTATTAAATAGCTCCAATTTTTATAAAAAAATTTTAAATGAGTTATTCATTTTCTAAATAAAATTTTAAATTTATACATTTTAATTGATGAATACAATTTAATTATTTTTATTTAAAATAAATAAATGTTCAAATTTAATTATTTTTAAATAACTAAAATATAAATAGTTCTAATATTTTAAAAATAAATACAATATATGTCATGCAATATAAATACAATGTAAATATTAAAATTTAAATAAATATAATATTATAAGAGGTAAAAAGGTTATTAACTCATCAAGGCATGCTCAATTCCCTAAAATGAGGAGGATGAGCATGAAGGGTTTGAGGGGCATGCACTCCCCCTTCATTCCCTTCCCATGCCTTTTGATGCATGCCCAAACATGCCCATGCGTATGCCACAAGAGTTGATCCCTTACATTCAAACACACCCTGGAAAAGAAGTGTCATTAACCTTTTTTTATATTTTTAATTCCAAAAATTTGTTTTTAAAAAAATTAATTTTCATAAAACTTTTTAGAAAAACATATCAAATTCCGTTTGGGGTAATTGTAACCATTTTTAATATTATTGTAGCTCTATAATATTCTTATAATTTGATTTATTCTTATTCCTCGAATCATGGAGCCTGTGATTAGCTTATAGTTTTATCTTTGTAGTTTTTTTTTTAAAACCTTCTTATAGTTTTTATCTTTGTAGTTTTTTTTTTTAAACCTTTCTATAGTTTTTATTGGAATTTTCAGAACCTTTGGATTGGTTTATGATTTTAATGCATCATTCATAATTTCAACTTTTTCTTTTGTCGGTTAATAGTGATTGGAATCAAATTGCTAAAGCTTTCCAAATTT
>NC_052486.1:129106-163585 GCF_009730915.1 Dioscorea cayenensis subsp. rotundata | reverse complement strand
TATTCCTAATCAACACCTTGTTGTGCATGTTTTTCTTATTGTGTCAGTTCTGCATTTCTGTTAATTGTTAATATCTGTATATTGTGTCTTCAATTTCAGGTGAAGTAGAAAAGAAGCTGAGCTTGTTTGAAGAATTGGTTCCAGATTCGATTAGCAAGAACACTGAAATGATGAGATTTTCTTTACAGGCAAGTGCTAAAATGAGAATTCACATTTAAATTTATGACAGTTATTTTTGTCTTGCATAATCAAGAGTAATACTATGAAGCTTCTTGGCATATCTTTTGTCCAAGACAACCGATATTTACTAGCAAAGATTATTATTCCCGTTCTACTAAAACTAATTTGAGAGATAATATTCTTCTTATGTTTTCAATGATTCAGTGTTTCTGATGATGTTTACATGTATGCTCAATGATATGTTTACTTGTAAAGCTAACACTTGTCTGATGTGTGTTACAGTATAAATAACAAATTGAATCCTGATTTCATTCGAGTGAGACTTTTGGAAGCTCAGTGAGGGTTTTGATCACTTGATATCACTAGCAGGTAATACTATTTGTACAATCTCTTTGATCATTGTTTACTGTCTCAATAATGACCTTTTAGCCTCTATTTATCATTCATTTATCATATAAAGTAGTTGATAAATAATTGACAATCTGGATGCACAGCATCATCACGTGCACACACCATATTCTTAAAGCACAAGTGGCTTGTTAAAACATAGAGAAGAAAAAAAAAGGGAAAAAAAAAAAAAAGTAACAACAAAAGAAAACTGAAAAGCTATGCTTCTCCAACGAACAATGAGAAGTTTTACTTGGATCATGAAGATTAATGATCAAACGTGGGGACATGGAGATGGCGTTGTTTCCTTTTCCTCATTGCACACTTTCTCATCCTATTCATCTCTTTGTCCACAATTTTTCTCAACTCTAGAGATTACTATTGCTTGCTTCACTCTCTTTGGCGCTTTTCTACTGCTTATTTTGTTCTATATTCTGTGCAAAAAGTTACTATTAGTTTTCCCACTTAAAAACTTGTTCTTCATGTTATTTGGCCATCATTGACGGCAGCTACAAAGTGATCACATATTGAGGATCACAGAAGAATAATATGATGATGAAGCAATTATTTAATGTCATGTGTGTAATGCATTGTGTCTCTATTTTGCCATTTCTTGTTTGATCAAAGTAATTATTGATGCTTAATGATGTAGATTATGGGTATTTTACTAATCAAAATTAAAGATTGGATCTTCAAGATTTTTTGGCTTAATTTGTTACTCTAGTTAGGTTTATTTATTTTGTGGAATTCGATGTCCATACTATTGATTATATTTGTATGGCTTATTGTCAAACATATATTGGCCAGCTCAACCCAAATTAAGGTATAGTTTTAACTGGAATAATGCCCACTAGTTATTTTTCTTATATATGATCTCCTTTCTGCTTTGTATACACCAAATTTTATGCTGTCATAAATTTTCAACATTATTTAGATGCTTAATGATACTTCTAATTAATGGTATTGATCATGAAAATATGTGTGCGTGCGTGTGTAATCTTGAGTTCTTTTAATCCATTGATTATATTGATCAAATTATGAGTGACTTATATGTGAATAGGCTCTTTCTTAACTTTATTATTTTTTTAAATTAATCCGAAAATGAAGGATGATTTATGATTTGTTAACTCAACAGAACTAACTGTTCGTGCTTTGACAACTTTGAGCTTCATTTGTACTAATCATTGATTGATTAATTATTAGTTATAACTGTGTTCTTCATAATCATATCACATATATAACTATAAACATATGCAACTCTTTATAATATTTGAATTTTATAGCTTTGTTGTTTCTTATCAGTGAATATATATATATATATATATTAATTGTTGTGAATAAATTGCATGGTTGTACTAATTCTTACTACTCTCTTTTTTTATGTTTGTTCGAAAATTATGGTGTATGTTTCGAACAGGCAGAAAGGTGAGCCTGTGTGTGTTCAAGTTGTAAGTCCAGGACTTCATGTTTTTACTTATGCTAGACTGGATACTCCATGGCATAAAGTAATAATATATTGTTATTATCATATGTTTAGGAATATGTGTTTATAATAATGTTTGCAGGCACAAGTACTTGGTGAGAGTTTGAAGGAGATGTTGAGGAGTACTGGAGATAAAGAAATTGCTGCAAAGGAGATGGTGGAGAAGTTGATGGGAAAAAGAGTGAAGGTTGAGAATGATAGGTTGCCAAACACTGGGACTGTGACTCTGATTGGGAACACAGACTGAGTTCAAACTATGTTGAAACGGACACCGAACTGGTTATTATATATATATATATATTATTTTGATGAAACTTGTTATTGGTTTTTTTTCTTTTTAATTTAGTATTTTGATGGGAAACAGGGAGTGTTTGGGACAGAGTACAGGGGTATTGGCAGTGAAAACAGATGGAGAAACATGTTTCTATGAGAAGTACTTGGAGGAAGGAGTGGGGAAAGAGCATAGTGTGCAGTACCATTTAGATGTTTTATTGGTTTATGTTTTTTGTGTGTGTACTTTATTTTTTTAGTTTAACAAAGAATCTGTTTGGCTTTCTCAGTACCATGAGCTTGCGTTGTTGGAAATTTATCAGCGCGATCAATGAAGGATTTATTTTTGTGTCTTTTGATTTAATCAATAAAATTGTTTTTTATATTGTTATTTATCATTTTTGTTTTTATTTATTACCAGGTGAAAAATATTATAAATTATATAATATGCAAAAAATGTATAGGTATAATGATGATATTATCAAAAAATTTCATCACTATAGATATACTGACAGTATTACTCGTCAGTAAAAATTTTTAAAAATTATCATAATAGATAAACTGACGATATTATTCATCAGTAAAAACTTTTAGAAATTTAATCACTATAGACATACTGACGGTATTATCCGTCAGTAAAAACTTTTAGAAATTTAATAATCACTATAGATATAATGATGGTATTATGTGTCAATAAAAACTTTAAGAAATTTAATCATTATAAATATATTGACGGCTATTCCGTTAGTAAAAACTTTTCAAAATTTCATCACTGTAGATATACTGACGGTATTATCCGTCAGTAAAAAATTTAATAATTGATTTAAGAAAAAGGATAAAGTGACGGGCATCTCCGTCAATATAGGTTATAGTTACATACTCAATGTTGTCGGTACATCCTGATAGGATATTGCAACATATGTAATTTTTATCAATATAAGTCTATAGTGTCGAAGGATAATTTGACGAAAATTTCACTGTTGCAATAGGGTTCATGGTTGTCGGTATAGCATGAAAATAGCTATAGTGACAAATATTGAGGTTTTAGTGACGGAATTTTGATTGTCACTATATAACAATTTTTTTGTAGTGAAAGTACTATTCTTGTATTTAAGTTGGAACAAAGTTTGTAAAGAGGTAAGCATGTAGTTCTAAATTATGTGTGGAAATATATTCAGGGCATAACAAGACTTTATGTTGCGAGTAATGCTAAACAGGCCAATTTTTTTGGCCGAAATCACAGGCCGAATGACGCGGTTGCCTACGTGGCAACCACTTCATTCGGTTTCTCTCTCTATCGATTAAAAAACAAAAATTCCAAACCTCTCTCCTTCGACAGAACGCCTTCTTCTTCTTTTTTTCTTCGAAGCCTCTTATCTCTCCGCCACGCCTCATGTCCTCATCTCCTCTCTACCGGAGCCGCCGCGCCTCATCTCCTCATCTCCTCTCTACCGGAGCCGCTGCGCCTCATCTCTCTTCCAAGTCGTTGCTCCTCATCTCCTCTTCCAAGCCGCTGCTCTTCATCTCCTCTTCCAAGCCGACGCTCCTCATCTTCTCATCTCCCTCTCCGAAGTTGTCACTCCTTATCTCCTCTCCGAAGCCGCTGCTTCGATCTCTCTTGAGTGATCATCATCTGCAACTTTAGCAACTTTAGTATTGTTGTGTTTAACCATCCGTTTATCTAGAATCAGTTAATGTTTCTACTAGTAATGTAATGGTGCTTTGTGTTACAACCTCCTTATGAAGATTCTTCTTTTTAAAGCAATAACAAACCATGGGATGATTAGTATGAATGGCTAAAATTTAATAATTGTCTAACTTTTGTTGTTTAGATTTGAAGATGTTTTAGGGTAAGAAGAGAGGTTTTTCAGCTTTGGATGTTGAAGCAGGATGCGTTTGTTTGGTTTAATAATGAGAAATGAAAACAGAGGCAGCATGAACAGGGAATGGTCCTTCAAGGAGCATGTTACATTTTCCTCCGAGTTGTCTTCGAGTTTTTAGTTTCCTAATGAACAAAAATGAATTCCTCGATTCGATTGTTGTTTAGTCACCATGAATCCAAGTTAATTTCTTTTTGGAAGAAAATGTTTTGTACTTATCCTTGCTGAAAAATAAATCTTGCTATGAAGAGATCTAAACTATCTTTTGTATTTCATAATTACAGCAAAGACTTCATAATTGCAGCAAAGACATACTCTTTTGCTCCTCAAAATGAGAAATCATCAAAATAACAAACTATGACTCATCTTCCCTATAATGGACCTGAAGAATAATGTACCAAGCTTTCACCATCTTCAAAGATCTGGTTATAGAATGCTGAGGAATTGGAAGAAAATAGAGGAACAGGAAGGAAAGAGAGAAGCTGAGAATGAGAAAGAATAAGAGAATTGAGGGAAATTATGGCTAAAAGATGCCATTCTCCTCATTACCCATTCAGTTATATAGTGAATCTCCAGAATTCATTACAATTTATAACCCTGCCACTCTGGCATTCTCTCGAGCACCTTCTATGCCAGGATGCCCAGACCCTTGTAACAATCCTCCTTGTAACCATTACAATACTAAAAATTACATTCATTCACCAATTGACTAATCTTGATTAATAGTAACTGCTCCCATGATAATCATTAAATTTGGGAGAGGAGATGAGGAGCAACGGCTTGGGAGAGGAAATGAGGAGCGGCGGCTTCGCGGCGGCTCCGGTAGAGACGAGATGAGGAGATGAGGCATGGTGGCTTCACGGCGGCTCCGGTAGAAAGGAGATGAGGAGATGAGGTGCGGTGGCTCCGGTAGATAGGAGATGAGGAGATGAGTCGCGGCGGCTTCGGAGAGGAGATGAGGAGATGCGGCTACGGTAGAGAGGAGATGAGGAGGTGCGACTTTGGAGAGGAGATGGGAGGCTTTAGAGAAGAGATAAGAGGCTTCGAAATAGAAAAGAAGAAGGCGTTCTGTCCGAAGGAGAGAGGTTTGGGATTTTTTGTTTTTTTGTTTTTAATCAGTATAGAGAGATAAACCGAATGAAGTGGTTGCCACGTAGGCAACCACGTCATTCGGCCTGTGATTTCGGCAAAAGAAATCGGCCTGTTTAGCATTACTCTATGGATATAGCTAAACTCAAGCCGACCAGCTTTTATTTGTCAACAGGCTTCATTCTTTATGAACACTTTGAATGATGACACAGACTAGAGCAATGATATAATGGTTAAACAAATTAAATGATAAATCACACATAGAAACACAGATAATGGACCCACATATGTCCTTCAACTCCAACCTATCTTTACCCCAACGGAAAGAAAGAACAGAGCCATAATAACTTCTAAGATGCACATTTACCAAATGCAATTCAAAACTATTAAGAACTCACTAATTGGATCAGAGGATTTGGAATTATAGGAGTACAAGTGAAATGGCAAGATGTAATAATTGTTTATTAAAAAATTTAGAATATTGAATTATGATATATTTATTTATAATTTTCAATATTAAAAAAAATGCTCCAACCGAAATAGCACACAAAAAAAAAACGCCGGCGGAAAGATGTCGGCGATTGGGAGAAAATTGGTAGTTCAAGCTTGAAAAAAGTTTTAGCGATGTGGTTATAGTAATACATATAATGATAATACTACACAAGTTCTTGTTTACCACATTGGCAGTTGGAACAATTAAAGAAATTGGATACCAAATTATACCAATTGGCAGTTGGAACATGTTTTTAATAACAACATATTTAAATAAAAATAATTGATGCTTACCACAATGCTTTCTTTTGTTGATGAATCTAGAGAATGAAGGTCTATAGAAATTTTACTAACTGCTACATTGTTAACCTGCACAGGAAGCAGATGATACAGAAAATTACTCTATGCCAAAAATATATGCACTATAATTTTTCTAATTTTTTCAAGAAAATCAAACACATTCAGTTAGACTTACAAACACACAAGAGGCGGAATCCTAATTATACATACTAACAGAAACAGATAAAGTAGTAATCTAACATGTCGAACAAACACATATATTTCCCTTTTTTCCTTGAAGAAAGTGCATACCAACATCATATAATAGAAAATCAATCAAAATCAGTTAATGAATTTCAATAACAATTCGTCTTCAAGCCCTAGAATAGGATTCATAAAGGCAAATGTTACTGAAAAGGAAACGAATGAAAATACTGAAAATACAAAATTATGAAATTGAGGATTAAATTGGAGCTATACAAGCAAAGATTACAAATAACAAGAAAAAATTCAATGACAAGAATAGCATCAAAATATCAAAATTATAAACAGAGACTTTGATGTCAACCATATAACACCCAACTACAAAATGTGGCTGTAAATACAGGGAATTAGGAGCAATGTTTCAACTCACATTGAAAAGACATGGAATTAAAATCCATTCCAATGATATTTCAAATCATACAGAAACCAAACATTTATTAACATATATATATATATATATTAACAAAGCTCAAAAATGAGTGTAATAAAAGCAATTAACTGTCAATTCATCAATCCATTGATTTCTCAAACCTTCCAATAAATAAATGATATGAAAATGGAAGAACAAAGTAATGAGGAAAGATACCTGCAATTTTATTTACTTTAAAGCATCACTACTCATGAAAAAGAAAGACTCAAAAACAACTCTAATAAGATGAAGTGTTCTTGATAAAAGTTTAAGCAAAGTTTAAACTTTTGCTTAGAAGAAACAAAGTAGGATACTAATTATTTCTTACCCCATCTACTCCTCCCTAGAGATCGGAAATCTTCATAGCCTGTTTAATCTCACGTCTTTCATTCATAATGTGATATAGGAATTAGTCTAGTCATATTGCAATGGTGAATCTTCTATGTATAATCTTTCATTTGATTTGCACGCCATCATACTAATTCTTGAGATCTCACTATTATTACCTCCCTTGTCTTCATTAGTCAGTAACATCAGAAGTTTTTTGGGAGCAACCAGTAACCTAATGAACGTCACTAATTTTCCACTAAAGAGGTTCCTTTCCAAAGAAAATCATGTCAATATTAGCGAAGATGGAGTTTATTCCATAATTATTTTAAATATACAATCAACAAGTTGAGCATCAATAAAAAATAAGTAAATCAATCAAGTGGTCATACTACCCATATATCATGGTTGAGATATCTAAAATTTGATATAGCAGGAAAAAGTTCAACATACTAAACATCATCTATTAATTATGGCCAAAAAGTGGGTCCCACCAGGTTTCTCATTTTATGTTTTTTTATTGAAAAACATGATTTAGAAAAGAATTTGATGGAATAAAAATAAGAAAACATGTTTATACAAAATATTTGAAAAGTTTTCATATCTTATTTCCACACCCAAATACAAATATTTGTCTCATATAATCCTATAGTCAATACTTACTAGAAATTTATTAAGGAAAAAATAATCACACGCACATAGACATGTTTGAGTGGGCATATAAGTATAATTTTTAGTGAATATGTAACGAACTATCAACATTTATGTGAGTATATACATATATATTGTAAATATAGTCCAACGAAAAGTGTCCATATAATTTAAATAAAAAAATTTTCTAAACCCAAATAAACCACAAAATCATCACTTGTTATTAGAACAGAATTTCAATACTTACAAATATAAATTTTAAACATATGACCTCAATAAAATTAGGGGGAAAAAAACTAATGGGGTAATATAAATAAATTGTTGTCTCATGTAGTTAAATCCTATTAAATTGAACAATAGTAGTATTGGACTATTTAAAAAATGATACAAACTTAATGCTTTTAATATTTTTTTTCTAAACAAGCAGAATAAAGAACTATTTTGTTAAAACCAAATTTTAAAATCAACTCAATAAACAATTGTTTAAGATTTTTTTTTATTTTAATGGGGCACAAGAAAATAAGTAGGTGGTAATAAATAAGGCCAAAGTTGTATATGAAATGAAAATGAATAAAGCCTAAATCTGATATGTTAAAAGTCTAATAACAAAAGAAATATAAAATGAAAAATGAGAAGACAAATTTAGTCAATCAAAGACCACATTGCAAATATTTGAACTAGTTTAAAATGTAGTAAAATAGGCCCGTCATAGTAAATCCTCTATAATGTGCATAGCAAGCAACAGATGAATCTTAAATTGGAATCATTCATTTTATTCATGTAACTTTAATGTAACAATACATTCAACGTGAGCGATTCAATGAAAAATAAATACTTGCAATAAGATGATCCTGTGTAAATGCCAAACCTATAACATGAAAATGATGAAATGGATCACCAAATGGCTAAAAATATACTAATTATCAAACATTTATGACACTTACTATAACAATATCACACATACACAAATTGCTGACAATGCAGCTTATGTTTGAAAGTGTATCTCTAACATGCATAGATTTTGTAACAAGCCAATAATTGGGATAGATTGATTTGTTTCCTACTTAGACCAATATTATGCTGTGAAGTTCAAATGAGTAGCATTACACTATAGGCCTATTATGCAAACAAATCAAATCATGTGTGCATCCCCCTAAAGACTTTTAACATTTAAATCCCATCGAATTTTGGCAACTGTTTTTTTTTTTTAAAATAAAGAGCTTGCGGCTTGGCACCATTGGAGAGTTTTTATCAGCTTCATTGCAACCTCCAGAACCATAAGCTGTATATAACCGAAGTTATCCTATTAATCAACTTGCTATTCAGATTCAACGCCAAATTTCTTGCTCGTTGTGTTTTTTTGTCTCTTATCTAATGTAAGCAACCATTTTAAAATCTTTTCATATATACTTATAATCTTCCTAATTTTATTCTTCTCACACAATGTTCTGTAAATTCATGTAATGGATGTGGTTAGAGTCAACTTTATTTGGCAATAATCCGGGGTGCTATATTTTACATATATTTAATGCGGGCACCCTATATTTGATACTGAAATACTTGAATCTGGGCATTAAATTTTGATTGAAGTACCAGAAAGTATACTCGGTGATAATACGAAATGACTAAAAAAATTCAAACAAAAAAAATACTTCCTATTAATCCCATCACTACTGTCATTTGTGTTCAATTAATATGAAATAAAAGAACAAGAGTATGAATGGAAAACGATCTACATGTGCACTCTACTACAAAAGATAAACAGTGATGAAGTGAATGTATTCAACCACCCTCACCATGTGCACTATATTAGATATCACAGTCAACTCAGTTAAGAACTCTTTCACTCTTTCCCTTGACTCAGAGGATAACACTTTTATAGCAACTTTTGTTCCATCGTCAAGCTTTCCCGGAAGCCATCATCAACATAAAAACAAAATTAAAATTGTATTTATAAGCTAATTAGAAATTATAATTTAGAGTGGCAGAAAATTATAATTTCGGTGCAAGGTTTTCTTTACTCCTCTCAAACTCTCACAGACTAAAAAACTGCATGGCAAGTGACTATTCTCAGAACTACTACCTTCTTATTTCTCAGAGTAGCCAATACTTAGTGTTGAGACTAACCTAGTTTTATTCCTTCTGTCAAACAAGGAGAGTGACCATTCATACAAAACGTTAATATAATCATGTCTAGAGATAACAGTAATCACTTCTCACATGCAAAACATAGGTGGAAAATTTCTCACTGATCATACAACCTGAAACATGAAAATCACATGAAAACCTTAGATTCATGCATAATTAAAGATTGGTGAAGGCCGATTTAGTTATGGGATAAGATTCAACATGTGCATTGAACTTCAAAAGTTCAGAGCCTCTAACATTACAACCAACTCTACATGCTAAGAAAGAAGAATCTGTTCCCTCTATAGACGAACTAAATACTCACCTAGGTACATAAGAGAACTAGATGAAATGACGAGAGATATTAACTTATGTCCATGTATATGTAACAAATTGATTTTCTCTAAGAAAATTGGAGCTTGAAGGGTTAGTGTACAAGTGAGGTAAAAGTAATTGATTTTCTCTCAGAAACACATGCTTATAGGACCCATTCAGAGAAAAATTAATAGTATTCTTATTGAAACGTTTAGAAAGAGATCAAGACACCTGTGGGAGAACTCATGATAAGCCAAACTCTACTAAAAACCTCCCCTTATTAATTTCTTTCTGGTTTTGGACCTTGGACTAGATTAATTGTATGAAACTGACCAAGAAATCATAAACTGCTGAAAATAGAAATAACAGAGATTAGGAAAACTAGAAAGCTAGCCACAAAGAAAAGTAAATTTAACAATCCCAAAAAACAATGGAACTTATACAACCTTTAAAAAAAATTGAAAAATATCAGGGATAAATAATAGGAAATCAGTGATTTCCTAAAGAGAAGTAAGATAAAAAAAAAAAAAAGCAATATAAAGGTTATCGGTAATTAGATCCTGGGATGGCTACTAAGAACTTAAACTCCATTGAAACCAAGAAAGACTCAAAATAGTAAAAATGAGATCAGAAAAAAACAGGAAACTAATAACACTTGGGTGTGCTTGGTAGATGGGAAAGTTGGTGGAAAGTAGTAGCTTTCTCTAGAAAATAATACAAGGGAATCACTTTACCATGTTTGGTAGAGTTTTTTTCCCCTGGAAAGTAACATTGCCATGGGAGAGTAATTCCATCAAATTGAGGGAAAGTGATTCCCTCAATATATGGTGAGAAAGTTACATTCCTATGGGAAAGCAAAGCGAAATTATTTTTTTTACCAAAATACCCTCAAACTTTTTCAAAATTACTTTCCCACTCAAATAAATTTTTAAATAAAAATATATTCAAATTATAAATATTTAAATATTTAATCTTATAAAAATATTTAATATTTAAAAAATATTTGAACTAAAACAACTGATTAAGTTAATAAAGTATTTTATTAAATTTACTTCTTTAATTGATTTTTTAAAATCATTTTATACATTTGAAAACATATTATTATTTTAATATTAAACATTGATTAAGAAGTTGTGGATAAGTAAAATAACACAAGGGCATTTCTGTCATTATGGCAACAGATTCCCAAGAATATCTTCCAATACCAAACACAAAAATATTACTTCCCCATCAATTTAATCAAACTTTCCAATACATACCAAACAAAAAAATTGTTATTTTCCCTTGAATTACTTTCTCATCAATCAAATTCCATGAAAGCATTCCTAAGTAAAGCACCAAACGCCCCCTAAAGAGAATTCAGAAACCCTAAGAAAATAAACTCCAATAAAATAAAAAAAATTGCACAAAAAAGGGGGGGAAATGTAATCAGACATCCTAGAAACTACAACATACACATATACACACAAAAGAAAAGGAATTTTGAAAAATTTGGAAAGAAAACCTAAAAAACACAGAAAATACAAAGGAACAAGAAAGGAAATCCAGTAATTTCTGAGAGAGGAGAGAGGCAGAAGAATAAAAGAAGGGTTATTGGCAAATAAGCTCTTGAGATAGCCACTAAGAAAGCAAACACAATTAAAATCAAGAAAACCTCCAGAAATCCAAGAAACTAGCAACACAAAAAGCGAACAACAATTCTCAAAACGGTTGAAAGAAAACCTAATAAATTGAAAAAAGAAAAAAGGAAAAATTCTACGAAATCAGTGATTAACTAGACAAAAGAGAGAGCTCAAAAAGGAATATCATATCATTAAGCATTAGTTTCTGAGATAGCTACTAAGAAAACATGAAAGTAGACTACTCTATTGAAATCAGTAATTCTCCCACTCATCCTTTTCACTGATCACTCTCCCGCTACCGCTCATCATTCTTCCTCTTCACTCTCCCACTCATCACTCTCCCACATATCACTCTTCTTCTCTCTCTCTCTCTCTTCATTCTCCTCTCTTTCCACCCCTCAACCACCACCACTATCGGCCTCCTCATCTCCATCTTCACTGTCCCGGACCACTACTCTCACTGGATGAAAATGCCCTAGCTAATGGAGACGTTAACGGAGGATGTAGATTCATACCTAGATTTTGATTGAGCGCCGGTGATGGAGTTTCCTGGAGACTTTCATTCACAGGCGCTTGAATCTGGAGGTGTGGTGCGATGGATGAAAGCGTTGTGATGGATGGTGCGATGGATGGAAGGGCTTTAATGATGGATGGAAGCATTGAGAGAAAGAGAGTAAAGGATGAGCTGTTGAGAGCAAGACAATGGTGGGTTTTTTTTTTATATAGATATTTCAATGTAGAGTGAGCCGTTCAAGAAATATTTAGAATTATAATTTTTAATGAATTATTAAAATAATTGTAAATATAACACATTCATTTGTTTGAACAAATATAATATATATTGTTTAAAACATAAAAAATTATTTTTACAAATTAAAAATTTTTATTTTCATATATTTTAACAAAATATATTTTTAATATAATTATTTAACTTACAAATAAAAATAACAATTAAAAATATATATTTTCTATTAATAACAAATTAAAACGGGATGTTTTATAATATTTTAATAAAATATATTTTGTATACTTATACCAATGAAAACATAACTGTCAGCAAATGTACAATTTATTCTAACAGTTATAAAATTTCATTTATATAAACCATTTGTAGTTATACAATTTGACCATCACTATAGATAATAATCAATATACAACAATATTTATACCAACAGAAAAATAGGTGTCAATAAATGTTTGATTTATTTTGACAGTTATAAAATTTTGTCAGTATAAATAGTCTATACCTACAAAATTTGACCGTTACTATAGATAAGCGTCGATATATGAGAATATCTATACTAACGGAAGAATATGCATTAGTAAATATATGATTTATTCTGACAGTTATAGCGTTGTGTTGGTATGAAATTCGTCAGTAAATATCTTATCTATTTTGACAATTTTAAAGTACTGTTGGTAAAAATAATTTATACGTACAAAATTTAACCGTCACTATAGATAAAAAGTTAGAATACAATAATAGCTATACTAAGGGAACAAAATCTGTCAGTAAATATCTTGCCTATTCAAACGATTTTAAAGTAATGTTGGTAAAAACAGCTTATAGTTACAGAATTTGACCGTCACGATAGATAAAAGTCATGCAAAAATAGTCTATAGCTACAGAATTTGACTATCACTATAGATAAAAATCATAATACAATAATAGCTATACTAACGGAACGAAATCCGTCAATATATATCTTGTCTATTTTGATAGTCTTAAACTACTATTGGTAAAAACAGTCTATAGTTATGGAATTTGACTGTCACTATAGATAAAAGTCATAATACAATAATTGCTATACTAACGGAACGAAATCCTTTAGTAAATATCTTATCTATTCTGACATTTTTAAAGTACTGTTGGTAAAAACATTCTATAGCTATAAAATTTGACCGTCAGTATAGATTAGTGCCGGAATATGCCAATTTTTTTGTATTGTAATCACACTCAATAGATGTTCTTGGAAGGTTAAGTCTTATGACCTAAAAATTATATTTACTTAAAATTCACAATCTATAACATAATATATATATATATATCACATTTCATATATGAAAATGACTTATTTCCATGATGCAATGTGTCAGTTCAGTGTGTCATGAGTTTCACGGATGGTAAATGTGTTGTGCGTTAATACAATATTATAGGTTCTTACCTATATATTTGACATGGTCATGAATATAAAGAATAATAATTTTATAATTATATTTATTAATAATAATTAAATTATTATTAAAAGTTAAACTTATCTATGAAGAATTCAACTTAAATAAATATATATTTATTTCTAAACAGTTGCACTGTCACTTGAAGATTATTTTAACCAAAATTGTTATAAATACAAAATAATTTCATATAAAGTAATACTCCAAAGTGTGAAGGGTGAGATTTAGTATTATTTAACATCATAGCCGCATAAGATTGGGGCAATATGGACACCAATATATTATATAGTATTATGAGCTTGCGTCTTTTAGGATTGTTCCTAGTAGCCGTTGAATGTTAATCTAATGCTCTCTTTTATTTTTTATCATCTACGAACATTCATATTAAACTATAATATATATATATATATATATATATGCACATGCCCACGCACTAAAAGTCTTGTGTACATTAATTGAAATAATTACTCCGAATTTATATACCATTTGCTAGGACGACTATATAGTTACCAGTTCGTTAACATACCTAAACCTATTTATTTTCTCCAAATTACACAAATCCAGTTATAAGGTAGCTTATCAAAAGGACTCCAGAAGAACATGAGCTACAACAATAAATATTGAGATTCATAATGTATGTAATTGTAGATATAACAATATTATGCATTTGCATAAGGCACAACATAATGTACATGCTTTACTCTTTGTTTTAGGCCATGAGTAATTCTTATTTTATGGCATATTTTGGTCTTTGTTTCATGACATGAATTGCTTAAGAAGGAATGAAAAAGGGTTGCCTTACTTGGTTGAACATTCTCACATAGACAAAAAAATCTTATTCTCTTCCTCATTTTTCAATCTCAATAGAGCCACCATTCTTTGAGCTTGGCTCTTAGACTCTGAAGATTCGAGTCAATAATTCTAATAGTGGGTCTAGGGATCGGCATGGGGCGGGGAGTCCCTGCCCCCTCAGGGATCTGCCCCGTTTGGGATGGAGAATCCCCGGTTTCTTCCCCTGCGGGAACGGGGTAGGGGAATAAAATTCCCCGGTCACTGTAGCGGGGCAGGGGCGGGGAGTGATTTTCCCGCCCCGCGGAGTCCCCTTCCCGAAATATTATATATATATATATATATATAATATATTTGTTGAAATAAAAAAAATAAAAAATATATATAATATAATACAATGTTTGTTATTAGTAATGATTAGTCTCAATTAATATCTAATTTTATGGATTTTTTTCATTAGACTATTGGATTTTTGGAAGAAATGTGTTAAAATAAAAACTAAAAAATATATAATATAATATTATATTTGTTATTTATAAAGATGGGTCTTAATTGGTATCTAAGATTCTAAGTTCATAAATTTAAACATTAGATTAGTGGATTTTAAAAACAAAATTGTGTTGGGAGGCCGGGGCTGGGATCCCCGTGGGGCGAAGAGTGGGGGCTTCCTCTTTCTTGATTCCTTAACTGGGGTGGGGACAGGGAATCCCCTCCCGAGATGGAGGAGTGAGTGGGGAGGTACTCCCCGCCCCTGGCCCGTCCCGTGCCCATCCCTAAGTTTGTCACAACCAAGAGAAAGGCTTATATCATGGTGGTTAGAAACTACAATTTGGACCAATAAGACACGCACTAGTTTTTGCTTAGGAATTCATTCATAAATGCATGATGAATTAACCTAGGCCCCCTTTCTAACATATGGTACTAGAGCCCTTAATACTTGCTTTTGTCCATAAATTCATAATATAGATCATACATGCATTTATGTCCCTTTTAATGGCAAGCTTTTTTTTATCCTTTGTTTTATGATTAATATTTGGCATGGATATATTCCATACAATGTCAAAATTTTGTGCCCAAAATTTTGTGGAACACAGCTGGTTTGTATAGAATGAGATTTTGATTGCTTGCTTTTCAAGCCTCTTCATGTTTTTACTATAATTTTGGGCTATTTTTGAACCCATTAACATGTTGTGTTGCACAAAATATGAACATGGATGTGTTTCTTGTTGCATGAGTTTTCCAATTATATGCTTTTTTTTTTTCTGAATCGGAGTTTAAATAAGCGAGATATGAAGGCTCCAAGTTGGCTTCGCGACTTTATGTGTTGAGATTTGGAAAATCTGGGTGTAAGCATGGGCTAATGCCATGTACATGCCTAGACAAGTAGCCTGCATAGTCGCTATCTATGCCCATATGTGCATGTGCATGTGGCATGTGGCATGTGGGTTGTGGGTTGTGCCCAAGACTTCGAAAGGGTTGTTTTCCATCCTTAGTCAGAACTCCATTTTTTATATTATTTTGATCGGCTGAGTTAAAATTCTAGAAAAATACCATTTTATGATTTACTATTAATTTTTCTTTTTTTACTTTTTTGGCTATTTGTGAGTTTAATTTGAATTTTAGCATAATTGCATGATTTAGATGTAAATTTGGCTATAAACTTGGGTTTCTATGTTAGATAATTGTGTATTACATACATGAAATTGTGATTTCATATGAGTTATGGATTGCATTAATTACTTGTTCCTTTTGTGTTGATTGAGATAATATTTATTTATCTTATTGTTAGAATGGTTAATCGTTCGTCAAAGTGTCTTGTAATTATCTATAATGCCCCTAGGCATAAATTGAACAAACCCTAGAGCCATAGCCTCACACCTAGGTGGTATGTATGGTCCATCTTCATTTAAAACATGTTTCTTTCTCAGTTTAGGGAATGAAAATCCATTGATATTTTAATTTAGTGCCTATGTTATATGATGTAAGTTTACCAAAATATTTTCTTATATATATGGAAAAAGTGTGGTATCCCCATTTATTTTAGTAGATTTTTGTAAAGGGATTTGTTTCTTGGGTTGTAATTATTGTCTTGTATTGTTAATATTGAGGCCCTGTAAGTGGATGAATTCTCACATCAATTCCAAGAATAAATTTATTTTGTACATAAGACACCAAAATATCAATGGAGTCGGGACTCACTTGTGGATGAATGATCGATTCATACTATGTTGAGTGGATATATTCCCTTATTTTTATTTTTTGGCTAAATATAATTAGGCACCTAATATCACTTATATTATTGGTGATGATTTCTAGCATGTTTGCAAAATTTTCGAGCTAGTAATATAAGTGTGAGTTGAGTTTACCAATTGAGATTAGCATTAAAATAATAATATTAAATAAAAAATATATAATAAAAATATGTGCCTATTTAAACCTGTGCAACGATGTAGTGAAATGGTAACCAAAAATCCAGTAATCGAGACTACCAAGGAAAAGAAACTTGATAGTGAAAATATGACATATGGCATAGGAAGGTTAAGTACCTTCTAAACAAGCATAAGTTGCTTAATCATTTGACCAACAACATGTGCCCACCCGAAGTTGGGAATTCAATCCACCATCACCGTGACCATGAGGCTTATGATCTCTGGTTATACAAGAACAAAATTGCATGCTTTACTTTGTTAGCTTGCATACTTGATGATCTTATTGGGGAGTTTAAGCATTACATGTTAGAAAGGAGGTAGAAGTTTACAACTTGTTTATGAATTAAATCCTAAGGACTTGTGCTTTCCTTACGAGTCCAAATTATATCCAATGGTTTCTACACACAATGATCCCTGTTTTTCTCTTGGTTGTGGCCAACTATTAGAGTTAGAGACTCAATCTTCACACTTCAAGACCAACACCCAAAGGATAGTGGCTCTATTTAGATTGAAAAATGACAAAGAGAGAGTATGAATTTTTGCATCTCTATATGTGTGTGTGTGTGTGTATGAAAGAGAGAAAGAGTGTGTGTGGGTGTTCAGCCAAATTGGGTGACCCCCTTTTCACTCTTTTTTCATCCCTTCTTAAGTAACTCATGCTATGAAACAAGAAGCAAAACATTCCATAAAATAAGGAGTAAAGCATGCCACAAAATGGGGAAAAAAAACATGTATGTTATGTTGTGCCTTATGAACATACAAAATATTGTTACATCCTCTCACTTGTACACAATGGTAACAACATATGTTCCATTAACAACAACACATGATTCATTAATAGAAACTCATGCTATCTAATCAACAACATATGTGATATCCCTTACCTTGAAAGATTCATTTTCATAGTCATATATGAAGTGGAGGGCACGATCATATGAGAAAGATACTGATTGAATAAAACAAGATGCACGCAAGTGTAAGTGTCAATCTGAGTATTACATGCAAAGAACAAGGTCGAATTCACAGAGACTATAGCACTAGTACTATATCTATCTTTGCTAGCTAACTACTAATCAAGAACAAGTTAAAAGAAATAAAGACCGAATTAAAGGCGCATGAGAACTAGAAGCAATGAATGAAATGGCGCTCGGATATGACTTCACTTGGGACATTAGCAAGTAATATAATTGCAAATCAATATAGACGAACCCTTTAGCTTAATCGGAATGAAGAAACTCAAAGATATACTAAGTGCTCTCTCAAGACTCCTTAGTGACTAATCCCATGCCACGGTAAAGGTCGATCTCTCCTATCTCTACCTTTGCCGGATTGCAATAAGCTCTAGGAATTCCATGTGAAATTGGGGAGAAACCACCAAAGCTATAATTGAAAGGTACATGGTGCCCTAACTATCTCTAGCGAGCATCAGTGATACCTATTCATCTAAGTGTGTTCTCCTCACAATGATCTCTTGATACCTATTGTGATAACAAGATGGTAATACCTCTCTCGATAGGCAAAACCAACAATGATAAACAATGATGAACCCGAAAACCCGAAGGAAATATATATTTAAAAGCAATAATAAAGTGAAAGTATACCCAAGTTACATCAATCTGGGCACCCAAGGAAGCTAGCCTTCCATGGGCTAATGTTCATCACTACAATATGGAAAGCAATCTATAAAACCCTAGCCATGGAAAGAAAACCCCCTTTCAATGTCTTGATATTGAAGTAGATATGAGATGATGTCATTGCCAACGGATTATCACTCTAGCAACTCTTCTGATCTCCTCCTTGATGCCTTGAAAGCTCATTCAAACTACATCCAATACCCTCAGTTCTATCCTCCATAAATTAGGTCGAAATCAAAATCCCCAAAATCCTTTTATGTAACTTATATTTATAGTGTAGATACCCGACCGGTACACGAGCAAGTACATAGGCGTGTAATTGCCCATGTAACTCACAAGATGGGTTGAGAAACCCTTATCGCAGGGATACACAGTTGTGTGTATCCAGTCATGTAGTTCTCTGTCTGCCCTTGTAACTCTTAAGCATATTAGACCTTCAGCTTCTTGAGTTGCACGTCCATGTATCTCTTGTTTGCTCGTGTTCTCATCTGAAACATGCACTACAGCTCTTCAAATGTACACGGGCGTGTTCTTGATATACATGATCATGTTCTTCTCAGTAGGGTGATGATTGGAGAGTAAACTGAGTGCTGATAAGTGCTTGTGTGATAAGAATGCAAAGTGCTCTTTCCTTATGATGAGCATTACTTTTATCAGGTTTTAGCGCTAATACTTGTGCATTTGTGTTACTTTCATGCATATAGGGTTGTGAAGCCAAATGTTAAAGAAAGAAGCCAATGTAGATCGTAAACGCACTATTTGGAGGAAATCTTGAGAAGGGTCAAACGCTAAGACATAAGTCGGGTTTAAGATGAAAGAATGTGTGCCAACCTCCGTGTATTCAAGCTAGCACAATGGTTTGGAGAGGCACAAAGGCAGTCACATTCAAGTATCCCGCCTTGTGCATTGATAGCAAGATCTTCACCAATGAGGCCGATTATTGAAAAAGTAAAGAGATCTACGACGTAAATGTGTGCCCGTTGATGTTACCTCAATGAAAACATTGATTCTAGAGTGTTTCGGGCCGGTACTGTAGCAGTCACTACAGCAAGCACTGTTGCAGGTACTGTTCATAACTGGCCAAAAAAGAGAATTCCAGAGAATCCACACGGGTGTGTGGAAATTATCCACGCTCGTGCGGAAATTTCACAGGCCCGTGTGGCAGATCCACAGGAGCGTGTGGATGCCTGATTCCAGCCCTATTTAAGCCCCGATTCAGCCCCGATTTCAGCATTCTTTTCTCCATTTTTTCTCAACATTGAGAGAAGGATGCTGCTAGGGTTTTGAGAGGTATTGGTAGGGTTTTTGGAGAGGTTTTTCTGCTTCAACATCGTTCTCTACTTGGAAGAAGGTTATTGGGAGAGCTTTCGTCTGCACCAATCCGGCGAGGTGTGTCCTAGGCCGGACAAGGGGACCTTTGGAGGAGACGAGGCTTCTCCACAAGACCATCGTCACGACTATCAAGAGGGTTTTCTATGGATTACTTTTTTTTACATTCGATTTCATTGTTGATTGTAACTAGCTCCATGGAGAGCTAAACCCTCTAGTGGGTACTTGGATTTGTGAACCCTAGGATGTATTTGTTTCATTAAACCTTCTATTATGCTTTCATTAATTGATGTTTTATTTGAGTTCCAATCTTGAATGCTTGATTGATTGAATCCTCCCTAGAGTGACACTAGGGTTGAAAGTTCATATTGGTAACCCTTGTGAGTGAGTGACACACCACGAGGGTTAGACAAAGCTAGATTGGAGAAGATCGAGAGGGTGAGTCGAGAGGTAGCAGAGTGTCCCCTTTTCCCTCCGATGTAATTTATCCTACCTCCATTTCCTTGAGTTCTTTACGGTTATAGTAGAGTGAATCGGCTAAGGGATGACCTTCCGCTGGGGCTTAGTTGCAGAGGCAATGGAGTGAAGTGTTGAAGCGATTTTAGCACCTAGGGCTTAATTGTGACTAGGGACCTCTTACCTGGACCAAAGGGTTAGGTCTATATCTAGGAAGAGGGTTTATCACTTGGAATCCCTAGAACTCCATGCGATTCTATCCGAGTGCGAGGTGTTGAGATTGTTCGATTTCTCCTCCGGGACATGGTATAGAGTTAGTCACGGTTGACCTTAGATTTGGGACCGTGTATTGAAAAATTTTCACCACTCATTAATGCATTAGTTAGGAGGCATAATAGTCGGTTTTGCACTTGAAATGATTGTCCTAGGCAGAACAATATCTGAGTACCCCATTTATATCGATTGTCTTATCTCTCACTTACTTGTGTTTTTTTCTTTCTTGCTTCTTTTATTCTTGTTTACATTACATCTTGTCAACATAATCATTATTCATCTTCACTTGGTTAAGAAGCAATTTAAGTATTTTTACTCCCTACTCCCTGTGGATACAATACCCACTCACTTGGAATTTTATTACTCGACAAACCCGTGCACTTGTGGGATATACGCAAGGGGTGTTGTCATGTGCATTGCGTCTGGGTGCTTTTCTGTTCACACCTCGGTTGAAGTGTACACAAGCAAGTACATGGGCGTGTACTCTGCCTGTGTAGTTTCCTGTTTGTTGATTTTGATACCATTTTGCTCCTGATTTCCTCATTTTGCTTTCGTTGTGTTTTTTTGTCCTATGAAACACAATGGAACAATTAAGTACAATTATCCATAAAAACACTCATTTGAGGACAAGTTAAGTTCTAAAAATAATCAATACTACATGTATAATATAGCACTTATCAAATAACTCAACACTTAAACTTTTGCTTGTCCTCAAGCAAAATGATAATAAGAAAGATAAGTGCTCAATCTCAAGCTTTAAAAAACTAAAATTCTCAAGAGTGAATTGGAAATGACAACAAGTTGAATATATTCATAATCAAATGCAACAAGTATACATAAGCCCTATTCAAAGTTTTCCATGTGTGCGTGAACGATACAACTTGATAAACCCCTGTACTAACAAAGGATAGATTATTTATAAACACACAAATTTCTACAATTGTGGCTTTTACCACTTATGCCGAAACTAAAGTTTACAATAGAAAAAATGGTAGCTTTCACACATCCATAGGAAGTAGATCTTTTTCTCAGAAGGGCATGCAAATATCTGACTTTTTGAGATCAGTTTCACATTCCAAAGGTGGTAGCTCTTTCCATTTTCTTCATTTTTTTTCCAGCAAACTAAACTATACTACCCTCTCTAAGTGTTTAGGAGGTCGATCAAGTAGATTTATGTGCAATTTATGTTGTACTAACTTATTAATAGGGCACATCAACAAGTAAGCATGAAAATATACAATATTCTACGAGTTGCCAAGTTCCTACTCAAGAGAATCTACAAATAATTTTGAAGCTATCATAGATCAAGCACTCCACAAGTAAAGCTCAAAATCACCCACAATTCCCCCCTCCCCCACACCTTCCCCTGGAACAACACACACATAAAGATATACATTGTCCTCAATGTACTAAAGTCGAGCATAATAAGAGAACACAATATGAAGAACAAGTGTGAAACGGTGTAAAAAGAACTAGTACTTCCATGGAAAAATTTGATAGTCTCGCCAATACAATATAGTGTGTTGTTCCTATGTCCATGTACAACAATTGGGTTTGAAGTAAAAGTTGGGGAGTTCGAAAAAGGTGGCTCATGTCCTCCTATGTATGAGAGAGGGTTTAGTAGGGGAGTGATAACAATACAAAGTAAAATACGAAAACTAAAATTTGAAAATGAAAAAAAATGAAAGTATAAAAGTAGCAGGGATGAAAGCCTTGCTATAAAAATTATAACAAAGTACAAAAATCATGAAATGAATCAACAATAAAACTCAAGTGGCGTTGCTGGCAAGTGTGAATGGAGGCGGGCTCGCTGGAAGAGAGGAGTCGTGCTGATGACTGCTCTTGACTCTCTCCATCTCCTCAGAGTCATCCCCATCTCTTTCTCTATCCCTGCTATTGCTGTAGATACGGTGGTGAAAACTGGGGGTAGAAGTTGGAGTGTCATCCCCAGGTGTGCTGCCAAGAGTGATAGCAACTCGATGATCCACTGATTAGTCTCGATGGGGGATGTAGGAGAGGCAACCGCTAGAGCTGAAGGTGGAGCAGCAAATGAGGATGGTGCAGGTGCTGCTGGTGCTAGAGGTGCCGATGGAGAGGATAACGGGGTTGGTAGCTATTGCTCCTTATGTTGTTGCTGCTCTGACTCATACTTAGTGGTGACCAGGATATAACAATGTCCCTGGCCATCGCTCGCTAAAGGTGAACCATCCTCATGGCACGAAGGATCGTTATGGTAAGAGGGACAGTGCCACCCACCAAGCTCCAGCGCTCCATGTCCCGCAGTCTACCATCCCACGAACGAGCCTGAGTGCTGTAAGGATCGGCGTGGAGGACTCCAACATGGGTGTCGGAGGCCTGATGGGAGATGGGCTGCGCCACGACGTACCCTAAGTGCAGGATGATAAGTACTTCAAAGTGCATATTTTCCATACTATTTATACTACATTTAGCATATGAATTGACATGTTTAGCACCAAACTAGTGTATAATTTTATTCTTTTGTTTACCAAGAGATTTTATTATGTTTAGGGCCAAAGAAGCTAATATGTGGGCGTTTTGAAGCAAAATAGACTAAGTTATTGAATCAAAGATTCACTACAGCTCACAACGGATGTGGTTACATCTCACCACGGTTGTTGTCCATTCTTAACACTGCCATTATCAAGCCGTGGCAGTGTGGAATCACATAAGGTAACACAGAAGCCACAATGGCCTCACCACGGCCATTGTGAAACCATTACGGCCATGATCCACCCACACAACACCCAGAGAAGCCATGCAAAGATACTACTAGCAGCCCAAGCAATAAGTTACTCATCACAAAAATCACAATGGCGGACCAGATATTATAAATATCCTGGGGTTTTCTGATCTTGGGGAGGTTCTTTTTCCAAATTGGAAATCAGTCAGAATTCTAGAGATCTGAGTATTTGGAGATGAATTTCACCACAATTTTTGCATATTTCAGTGAGTTTTCCAAGGGAAATTCAACGTGCATCAATAGTGAAGGGCGTGCGAAGAGATTCAAAGCCATCTTGACCATCTTGGGATCCTCTCAACCCCAACCTTCTGAGATCTATTGGAGGAAGTTAGTTTAGGAGTTCTTAATTCTTTATTCTTTGTTCCTGTGGATTTATCTTTATTTATATCTCTATTCTTGATCCATAGGACCCCAATTCGAGTGGAATTGTATGTCTAGGTATTTTGCTTATTGCTTGTAAACCTTGATTGATAGCTCAATAAATCTTTACTAGTCTTTTGTGATACATTGCATGTTTCTTGAATGTTTATTTTGTTGATGTGGTGAGCAAGATATGCCCTTACATCGGAACATATATGTTTTGTTAGATCTATGCATGTGCTAAGAGATTAGGTATAGATAGGTTTCTGGATTAGGGTTTGATCACTCCTTAGGCTTCGGATTTGATTTTCCCTTTTTTTGAGGAGTTCCTAAACTTAAGGTAAACATAGGAGGCTAGGATAGAAAGAGACTTCATCTTAATTTCCTAGTAATTTAGACTTAGTTGCCAAGAAATTGGGACAAGTAGGCCTTTGAATTTCCCTGGTCCAACACTAGAACAAGATTGTCATAACTCAACACATATCATAAGTAATAGATAAGAAAACTCTTATACAATTACCCAATTCCTTCCAATTGTGCTTAGCACTCCTTAATTATATTGTTTCATAAAAAAGTAGAAATAGAGTTAAGAAACAACATAGATGTTTAGGCTATCGATAAAGTGAAAAGTAAGTAATAGGAGCTTCTCGCCGTTCCCTGAGGAATGCAATCCTCATGCTCAACTAAGAGATATTACTTAACAACCCGTACACTTGTAGTATTCACATACTCAACCCTATCTATATATTTACACACACCCTAAGAGTCTGTCACAGGGTACATGCTCGGTCATTGCATAGAGAGGCCCATATGCCCTCACCTAGTCAGTATAGGTTTGGGTTGCAATCTCACATCCATAGCTAGAGACTTGTGTTACCATTGCATTTAGTGAGGTTTGATCCTTGGCAATAAGTGTCTCATCCCTACACCTTATGTATTGGGGCCAAGGCTGCTATGCCAAAGACCAGTTGGCATTTAAAAATAATATTTGAAAGGAGTGATCGAGAAGAATCAAGGAAAAAAACTTGATTTGTGTGGGCCTGATCCCTTTTAAACCTATTTAATTAATAAATTATTTTTAATATTTTATTTTGTTTTTATTTTTTCGATGAGACCTTTCTTTATCTCATTAAATAACTACCCTTGATCCATTCTTATCTTGTACACCACAAATCCTTGATCACTACTACCTATCATATACGAACTTCTTATTGTGGTTTTTAATGAACCCAAGGATTGAGTCTTCCTTTACCCAGTTTGTTTTGTTG
The DNA here is from genome assembly GCF_009730915.1 of Dioscorea cayenensis subsp. rotundata. Lineage (NCBI taxonomy): Eukaryota > Viridiplantae > Streptophyta > Magnoliopsida > Dioscoreales > Dioscoreaceae > Dioscorea > Dioscorea cayenensis. Next base: position 138,336 of record NC_052486.1, on the reverse strand, counting down.
GTGGGGCTCAAGGTGGAGGTTCGAGGTCATCATTGTCGTAAGCCAAGGTTTGAGACTTCTGACAGTCTTGTAGGAATGCTTTTAGGGATTGTTTGTCAAGGAATGATGATCTGAAGCATGGTGTGCGGTGGGGGTCTGGAAATGTGCTGGTCATGTGTAAGGATGGAGTTACAGCTGCTCAGTATGCAAGCATGGTGTGTTGTGTGGTCTTGTTTGTATTAGAGTGAAGAGAGTTGAAAATGCTCTCCATATCTCTAAGTTTCTATGCCTAACCAATCGGTATGGGTCAAATGTATGTGTATGGCCAATAACTGTGTAGCAGTATGTCTGGTCAATGGTTACTTCGTTTTGTGTCTTGTGTCTGAGTTCTTTTTGCATATATAGTAGTGGGAGAGCATGTTGCTTGTTGGCTGGTTCCAAATCTTGACTTTTCTTATCTCCAATAGAAATACTCTTGAACCAATACCATTGTTAAGGAGCTACCTTAACCCTGTGAGCATTTTATCAATCACTCTCTTCTCTTGCTTAGGGTGTTTATCGAAGCTATACACTATCATATTGGTATCAGAGCGAGAATGGCAGCCAACGGCACACTAGCAGCAACCCTCTTTCAGCCATATGTTCCTATATTTAATGGAAAAGATTATGGCAGGTGGAGTCTTCGGATGAAGACTGTGTTTAAGTCCTAGGAGCTTTGGGACCTTGTGAAGAAGGGGCTGGCTGAGACAAAGGACGAAGCTCAGGTACGTAAGAGCAAGAAGCATAATGCTAAGGCTTTATGTTTAATTCAACAATATCATGGCACAAGCAAGGCGCTAGGTGTGAGGCTGCAAGCTCTCAGGTAAAGGTTCGAGACATTGCGGATGGAGGATCAAGAAAGTATTCAAGAGTACTTCTCCAGGGTAGTCACTACAGTGAATCAAATCAAGGCTCTTGGTCACAGACTTAGTGAAACAGAGGTGGTATCCAAAGTGCTGAGGAGCTTAGCACCGAAATTTGATTTTGTAGCTGTTGCAATTGAAGAATCAAAAGAACTTGCGAAGTTTTCACTTTATGAGCTCAGCGGATCACTTCAAGCTCATAAGGTGAGGGTAAATAGAGCACTTGGCAAGAGTGCTGAGAAGGTTTTTCTTGCAAAGGGTGAAACGTCAAGCTCTGCCTCTAGCAAAGGAGTTGGTCCTAGAAGCCCTTGGGGTGATGGAAGAGGTCGAGGAAGGCAGTTCAACCAGGGAAGGAGTCTGGAAAACAAGAGTCAGATTCAGTGCTTTCACTGTAAAAAGTTCGGTCACATGAAGGCTGAGTGCTGGGCGAGCAACAAACGGCCAGAGAAGGAAGCTAATGTGGTGGCTGAAGAAGAAGAAGCAAGTAATGTATTCATGGCTAGTAGCTCGTCAAGATCAGCAGTATCTTCCATGTGGTTAGTTGATAGTGGCTATTCGAACCACATGACGGGTAAGAAGAGTCTATTCACCAGCCTGGATGAGTCTCAGAGGATGACTGTGAGACTAGGGAATGACAAAGAGATGATGGTGCATGGAGTAGGTGTTGTTAGTGTGAGCACTCCAACAGGTGAACAAAGGCAATTGCATGATGTGCAATTGGATTAGGTGTTGGGCTTCAATCTGATCAAATGTCACCTGATTGAAAACAGAATGGAACAGCCGCAGGCCAATAAATTCGGATCTATATCAACTTGTGAGGAATACTCTGATATAAGCTATAACTGCAGCAATTTGTAGTGAGAATAAGCAAGAAATCAGAACAGCCATACACAAACAATGAACACCCAATCTTAACGTGGAAAACCCCATCAAATCGAGGGTAAAAACCACAGGACCTCCAAGCCCACCAAGAAATGCTCCACTAGATAATTGGGTGTACAAAACCACTCCAAATATAGTACAAAATAGAGTACTAATCAGGAGATTAAATACATCAACAATGAAAGAGATTCAAGAACAAAAAGAGAGGAAAGAATTCACCAATACTGATCTGCAGTTCGAGGCTCATATCTCCTTCTGCAGAGCTCAAGTCAAGAATCCGACCGTTCAGATTTTAGAACAATGTCTTGCCAGCCTCCACACCAAATTTCAGCACGATCCGACGGTGAACAAGTAAGAATCGTGCAGAAATGTAATTCAGCCAAACTGTCTGAAAAACCTGCAGAAAACCCAGTGCTGTGCCCTTCCTTTTCTTCTCACTTCTTTTTACTCTGTCTCTCTCTCTCTTTCTCTTGGTTTTTCCATACAACCCCTTAATCCTTATGAGCCAAAAACACTTGATGGGCTTGGTCCAAAGACTTGGGCTTTTTCCACATAGGAGGGAAGCCCAAATAACCCAACATTCTCCCCCTCCCGACTATGTGTTGAAGTTCTCCAAACCTGCAATTGAACAGCAGGTCTCAAACTTTGCTTTTGCAAGGACTTTTGTAAGCATGTCAGAGCCATTATCATCAGTGTGTATCTTCTCAAGCACAAGTAACTTTGATTCCACCACATCTCGAATCCAATGATATCTTGTATCAATGTGCTTAGATTTGCCATGAAAAGTTAGATTTTTACCAAGGTGAATTGCACTTTGGCTATCACAAAACAAGACAAACTGACTTTGGGCTAGTCCAAGCTCAGTCACAAATTTCTTCATCCAAAGTAATTCTTTACATGCTTCAGTTGCCGCAATGAATTCTGCCTCTGTAGTAGACAACGCTATGCACTTTTGCAGTCTTGATTGCCATGCCACAGCTCCCCCTGCAAAGGTTATTAAATACCCAGAAGCAGACTTTCTTGAATCAATATCTCCAGCTAGATCAAAATATGTATAACCAACAATAAAAGGTTCATCAGATCCAAAACACAACTTCATACCAGAAGTACCCCGAAGATACCTTAGTACCCACTTTACAGCATTCCAATGCTCTTTCCCTGGATTTGATAAGAATCTACTCACTGTACCAATTGCATGAGATATATCAGGCCTCGTACAAACCATAGCATACATGAGACTTCCCACTGCTGAGGCATATGGAATTCTTTGCATTTCTTCTTTCTCTCTTTCACTAGAAGGTGACTGTTTTACACTTAATCTGAAAGATGTAGAGAGGGGTGTACTCACTGCTTTGGCCTTGGCCATGTTGAATCTTTGTAACACTTTCTCAATATATTTTTCTTGTGACAACCATAACTTCTTGCAGGTTCTATCACGAGTGATCCTCATGCCAAGAATGTGTTCTGCTGGTCCTAGATCTTTCATTTTAAAAGATTTACTCAACTCCTTCTTCAAGTGATTGATCCTGGAGGAGTTAGGACCTACAATGAGTATATCATCAACATAGAGCAATAGAATGACAAAATCAGAATCAGAAAATTTCTGCATAAAAACACAATGGTCAGAAGAATTCTTTTTGTAGCCTTGTTGAACCATGATTGACTCAAACTTTTTATACCACTGTCTGGGTGCTTGTTTTAAACCATACAAGCTCTTTTTTAGCCTGCAAACATAATTCTCTTTGCCATTGACTACAAAACCTTTAGGTTGCTCCATGTAAATTTCTTCATCCAGTTCACCATGAAGAAAAGCTGTTTTCACATCCATTTGTTCAACCTCCAAATCATGACTAGCAGCCAGTCCCAATATAACTCGAATGGAGGACATCTTCACTACTGGCGAAAAAATCTCTTCAAAATCAATTCCCTTTTTCTGGCCAAAACCTTTCACAACCAATCTTGCTTTGTATTGAGGAGATGACGAATTCACAATTTGCTTCACTCTATAAATCCATTTATTCTTTAAGGCTTTTCTATCTGTAGGTAGCTTCACCAATTCAAATGTGTGATTATCAAGCAGGGATTGCATTTCATCATTCATTGCTTTAATCCACTCTGCCTTTAGCTCACTTTCAATGGCTTCCTGATAACATTCAGGTTCTTCTCCATCAGTTAGGAGTGCATATTCATTTGGAGAATACCATGTAGAGGGCCTCCGCTCTCTAACTGACCTCCTGAGTGAAGATTCAGGCTGCTCAACAAGTGACTCTTATAAATCACCACATGTTTCATGAACAGGAGCATCAGTGCCATTTGAAGCTTCAGGATCTACATCAATCTGATCATCATTAATGTCATACTGCATATCAACATGAGTATCATTTTCAATTGCATTGGGTGGAGCAATTGATGGAGTTGGATCTATATCAATTAAGTTCTCATCATGATCCCTTGAATTTTCTATCTTGTGAATATCTTCAATGGTTTGATCCTCCATGAAGATAACATCTCTACTCCTAACAAGCTTCTTATCAATAGGATCATAACATCTGTAGCCAAATTCATCTTGACCATAGCCAATAAAGATGCATTGTCGAGCCTTGGCATCTAACTTGGATCTTTCATCTTTAGTAACATGAACAAAGCATTTACATCCAAACACACGCAAGTGTTCATAGGAGACATCTATGCCATACCACACCCTATCCGGAACATCTGCATCTAATGCAACAGTAGGAGAAAGATTAATGATATGTGCAGCAGTGCACAAAGCTTCCCCCCAAAACGATCTAGGAAGTTTTGCATCTGAAAGTAGACATCTAACTCTTTCCACCAATGTTCTGTTCATTCTTTCTGCCAAGCCATTTAACTGAGGAGTCTTAGGAGGAGTATGCTGATGTCTTATACCTTGCTCTTTGCAATATGTATCAAAAACACCAAGATATTCTCCTCCATTGTCGGTTCGAATACATTTGAGTTTCTTCCCTGTTTCTCTTTCAACAGCGACATGAAATTCCTTGAATGCATCGGCCACTTGATCTTTTGACTTTAAGACACGAACCCAAAGCTTTCTTGAGTGATCATCAATGAATGTAACAAAATATGTTCCGCCGCTAAAAGTCTTCTCCTTTAGAGGACCACAGACGTCTGAATGGACAAGTTCAAGCAACTCTATTTTTCTTGATGAGTGGTGATGTTTAAAGGAAACTCTTGTTTGTTTTGCAGCCACACAGACTTAGCTCCATTCAACCCAATAAGCACATTTTTCTTGGCTAAACAATCAAGTCCTTTCTCACTGATGTGACTCAATCTCTTATGCCATAGTTCTGAGCAACTGTTTGATCCAACAGTATTCACATGACTGCCAGGAATTGAGGCCTGCAACCAATACAAACCCATAGATTTCTTACCTCTAGCTACAATCAAAGAACCTTTGGTGATACGCACCTGCCCATCACGAAAGATGCTGCAGTAACCATCATCATCAAGTTTACTTCCAGAGATTAAATGCAGTCGAATATCAGGTGCATGCTTGACATCCTCAAGTACTAATTTTGAGCCATTGTTGGTTTCTAAACAAACAGTTCCAATGCCAACAACTTTAGAGATGCCATCATTACCCATTCTTAAGACTCCAAAATCACCTGTAGTATAAGTTGAAAAGAACTCTTTTCTAGGTGTCACGTGAAAGGATGCACCGCTATCAACCACCCAACTTGTTACATTGCTAGCAATGTTGATCATATTTTCATCATAGACAACAATTAAATCAGATGAGATGGTAGTGTTAACACGATCACTGCTATCATCACTACCCTTTTTCTCTTGGTTGCCTTTGTTAACCCTGCTCTCTTTCTTCCACTTATAGCAATACCTCTTGATGTGTCCTGTTTTTCCACAGTAATGACAATCAAGATTCTTATAGTTTGGTCTGGATTTACTTCTGCTTTTACCTCGGTTCTGTTCATGACCTTTGCTTTTAGATCTCCCCCTGTTTTCTGTGACTAGAACATTTGATGTTGATGATGAACCTTGAGATTTCCTTCTCATTTCTTCATTCAAGATGCCTCCTTTTGCAGCTTCAAAAGAAACAACACCATTTGTTGCTGAATTAGAAAGTGAGACCCGAAAGGTTTCCCAAGAATCAGGCAAAGTGTTAAGCAACCAAAGCCCCAATACTTCATCATCAAATTTAATGCCCATGCCGGACAACTGATCTACAGTTCCTTGAAATTCATTTAAATGATCAGCCACAGAACTAGCTTCTTTATATCTCAACTGCATCATTCTCTTCAACAAGAAAAGTTTGTTGTTACCACTCTTTGAAGCATACAAAGTCTCTAGCTTGTTCCATAGAGTTCTAGCATGCTTTTCATTAGAAATGTGGTTATAAACATTGTCATCCACAAACTGTCGAATAAATCCACATACTTGCTCATGTTCAAACTCCCAGTCATCATCACTCTTGGATTCTGGCTTCTGACTAGCAAATACAGGAAGATGCAGTGATTTCACAAATAAGAGATCCTTCATTTTACTTTTCCAGAGATGATAGTTCGTGCCATTTAAGCATATCATTCTCTTTGTACTAACTTCCATAATTCCACTCAAGTAGACAACCAGATCTGATCACTGAACCAACCTGAGCTCTGATACCACTTTGTTGGGCTTCAATCTGATCAAATGTCACCTGATTGAAAACATAATGGAACAACCGCAGGCCAATAAATTCGGATCTATATCAACTTGTGAGGAATACTCTGATATAAGCTATAACTGCAGCAATTTGTAGTGAGAATAAGCAAGAAATCAGAACAGCCATACACAAACAATGAACACCCAATCTTAACGTGGAAAACCCCATCAAATCGAGGGTAAAAACCACAGGACCTCCAAGCCCACCAAGAAATGCTCCACTAGATAATTGGGTGTACAAAACCACTCCAAATATAGTACAAAACAGAGTACTAATCAGGAGATTAAATACATCAACAATGAAAGAGATTCAAGAACAAAAAGAGAGGAAAGAATTCACCAATACTGATCTGCAGTTCGAGGCTCATATCTCCTTCTGCAGAGCTCAAGTCGAGAATCTGACCGTTCAGATTTTAGAACAATGTCTTGCCAGCCTCCACACCAAATTTCAGCACGATCCGACGGTGAACAAGTAAGAATCGTGCAGAAATGTAATTCAGCCAAACTGTCTGAAAAACCTGCAGAAAACCCAGTGCTGTGCCCTTCCTTTTCTTCTCACTTCTTTTTACTCTGTCTCTCTCTCTCTTTCTCTTGGTTTTTCCATACAACCCCTTAATCCTTATGAGCCAAAAACACTTAATGGGCTTGGTCCAAAGACTTGGGCTTTTTCCACATAGGAGGGAAGCCCAAATAACCCAACATTTAATATTTTTTTTTTGTCAGTGAAGGGCCCTTGTATTTTTTATTTCGTGTCAAACGAGTCCTTCTTCTTAACAAACATCATTGTTTCCGTCTTCTCCTCTGACATGGCATTTAATATGTTTAAAATATTATTAAAATATTTGACGGGTTGATTAACTGAGTAATTAACATATCGGATCCGAATCCAAACTAATTGGGTCATCCTCCTTCGCCTCCGGCATCGGACTCCCATTCCTCAACTCATAGAACTTCCCTTAATTAGGCTTCCTCCCCCGCTCATCCTCATTCTATGGAGGATTTAGCACTGAAGGGATCTCCAATACCGAATTAGTCTCCTCTCTCTCTCTCTCTCTCTCTCTCTCTCTCTCTCTCTCTCTCTCTCTCTAAAGTTGATCTAGACCCTTGACCGTCGGATCCTAATCTAATGGACAAGATTTGCTCTTACAAATACCACCCACTCAAGCTGTATGGGAGGCTCCGTGCTAGGGACCTTCGATCAGCAGAACCCGAAGCCATGTAGGCGTGGGCAAACATCTGGCTCGGACTCACCAAAATTGAACTCACGACACAACCACTCTTTCGATTCCATCACCCGTGAGGGATCGGAGGGATCATGGCACCGGAGTAACAAGGGCGGATCCTCCAGAGCTACAACAAATGGAGGGAGTGACTTACCAGGGCAAGACTTACCGGTGATCCCCAAGCAGGCGCGGCGGAAGAAAATGAACGGCAGCTCCGTCGGGTCTACGAGATCAAAGACGGCAGCCTAGGAGGAGATGGGTGGTAGCATATCTGTACACCGGCGGCAGCATTGACGAAGGACGAGAGGCATTGAGGCGACCTCTGGGAGTAGGTTTTGGTTATGATGATCTGGTAATATAGTTAAGAGAAACGATTACTTTTATTTAATATATAGTATGGATCCTGAACCGATAGGTTACTTAACCATTTCCTGAGCCTATCGAATATTTTAATAATATTTTAAACATATTAAATGCCACGCAGCTGAGAAGACATAAAAAACGACATCCGTTGGGAGGAGGGACTTGTTTGACAAGAAATGAAAATACAAAGACCCTACAAGGATAAAAAAAAATATTAGATGGACTAAATAGACACTTTGGGTATAATACAGGGTCTATCTAGGGTGTTACACACACACACACATATATATATATATTATATTTTATGTTTTAAATATCTAAAAAAATGAAAAAAAAACCATATGTTTATTTATTTAATTAGAAAATTATTAATAATTAAATAAAATCCTAAACTTATACTAAGTTATTGCACTTTTTTAATTTTTTTTAAATTTTGCAAATAGTTTATTGGTGATTGTGTATGTTGGTATTTTGTGTCAGGTCGTAATTATAAATGAGTTTCTCAATTATTAAAAATTTGTATGGTATTTTTAGAAAATATTGTGTAAATGAGTTTCTCAATTATTAAAATTTTGTATGGAATCCTCGTATTCGGGTTTGAATTTGGGTTGGGGGATGAGAGTATAATCTCGGGGCCAGGGCCGGGGAATGTAGCCCCCTTGGTGAATTCTCACCCCGTTGACATCTCTAGTTTTAAGATGTTGTCGTGCATATACCTCGAGAAACATGACATTTTTCATTCTAACCAATAAGCACTACTTAGCCATGAGTTGGGTCTACAACATGCTCTAGGAATTCATGTTTTAGTTCAGTATCTTTCAAGGTTAATTAGAAGCAAATTATACTAGCATCCTTTAAATTTTGTTGCTTGTGTTTTGGTAAGATTTTGATGCTTTTGAAATTTATACTTAAATATAGGCCATTTTCAGCGAGTTTGAGGTGCTATAGGATTTGGGTTCTTGACAGAAGTCAGCTAAGTAAACCACATAGATGTGTATATAACAAATTTCTTATTACCGATAATTATTTACTTAATTATTTAATTATTTTGATTTTTTTTAAAACTATTCATATAATATTTAATCGTTTTTTGCCTATTATTGTTTATTATTTTTTTAAAATTATTAATTTCTTCAATATTTATTTATTTGATTACTCTAATTTAGGTATTTATTTAATTATTTAT
>NC_052486.1:105123-128106 GCF_009730915.1 Dioscorea cayenensis subsp. rotundata | reverse complement strand
TCCTAAAGCTTCACTTTTATCTTTAATCTTATATATAATTATTAATTATGTAAAATCCACTGGTTGATCTAAATGACACAAGCTTTTTCTTCGGATGCCTGTCACGCATTTCAGATTATTTTTTTATTTTTGTTGTAACGATTTCAAATTAAAACCTTTATATATAAATAAAAATATCCACTAAAAGATGTTTAACCCTTTTACTGAATTTCTAATACCTTGTTCAAACATATGTAGACTCTTTACTTTTTAGAAAATTAACGAGTTAAAAGGAAAAAACTATGTATAAAAATATGTTTTGAAAGTATAAATTTATTTTTATAGCTAGATAAAACTAAAAATATAAAATTATCCACTTTATATATATATATATATATATATATAATTAAAAAACCACACTGATGCATTGCAAACGAACCTTCTTTTTCAAAAGTAACACCAATCGAATATTATCTTTTGCTTTATAGCTGCCATTTGATCGGACCTTATCACAAGATACACTGCTTTCTTAGATTTTTAATTTATTTATTCTTTTAAAATTTTTTTTGCAATATTTCATTATGATTTTAATAAATTGTATATTATAAATTAGATGTGATTATATTATAATAATTCTAAACTTCAAACTTAAACTTAAATTATTTATATAATTATTATTAAATATTAAATATATGTATTATAATGTCATCTTCAGTTAAATTAGTATTAATTTTAAATTCAGATTTTACAAAATACATTATTATATTATTATATTAGTTCATTAAAACCATATGTTTATTAAATTATTGTAAAATTATGCATAAATATCAATTACATAAAATAATTGAATAAAAAGTCTTTTGTATTTTTTGTTTTTAAAGCTTATTTTTTAAAAAAAAATTTCTAAATGACTTTTTTGGTTTTTGTTTTTAGATATGTTTTCAAAATACTTTTACTTAAATAGATTTTAATATTTTTTAATTCCAAAATTTGTTTTAAAAATAAATTTCATAATTTGTTTTTAAAAATTATAAAAACAAAATAGAATCAAACCGGGGCATATGATTCGTTGGTTTTCAATTTTAACCATTTTTAATATAGTTGTAGCTTTAGAATATTTTTATAATTTGATTTTATTCTTATTCTCTAATGGTGGAGCTTGTGATTAGCTTGGAGCATCTTTGGTGGGATGCTTTTGCCCTCAATGAGTGTTTAACAAAAAAAAATCCCCACCATTAGCAAGTCACCACTAAAAAAAATCCCCACTAGAGCACTCCGTCAGTGGTGATTGAGCACTCAAAGGGTGGGACTCTTTTTTTTTTAATTATTTTTTTAAATTTTAAGGGCCATGGTTAATTTTTAAAACATATAAAATTTAACATTGTCAACGGCTAATCTTTTTAATTTTTTTTAAATTTTAAATTTTTATTAATAATATTGAAGATTTTAAATTTAATTAATTTAATTAATTTAATTTAATAAACTCTATATTAAATATACAAATATTTAATATTTTTAACACAAAAAAAAGAAAAAATAAACAAAAATCTAGATGTTATTGTTGTAACCCTTACCGGGTTATTATTTGAAATATTTATTTTGAATTTAAATTTTTTAATATATTATATAATAATTTTATTAATAATATTTAAGATTTTATTAACTAAATATATTTTAATGAAATATATAGATGTAAATAGTTAATAAATTGGATGAAATAATTATGGGTCTTATTTTATAATATAACTATTATAGAAGATAGTTTAATGGATTGACGAGATGACATCTGCATTAATCTCTAAAATAGTCTAACGATTAACAATGCTCTTACAGTTTTTCATTTTTTTAAATTTTTTTTAACTTTTTTTTTATAGTTTTATTGGTATTTTCAAAACCTTTGGATTGGTTTATGATTTTTATGCATCATTCACAATTTCAACTTTTTCTTTTGTCCGTTAGTAGTGATTGGAATCAAATTCCTAAAGCTTCAAACTTTATCTTTAATTTTTTGCATAAAAGTAGATCCAAAGATATATATATACATTATTCCAAATTTAGTTTTCAAAATAAAAAACTTATACTCTTACCACATAGATTGATGACTGGAATGAATGAATTGACAGTATAGGATATCTAGGGAAAGGAACTCACTCGGTCAATTTATTTATTCGCCAATTTTTTTTTATTTTTGATATATTTAACTCACAAGTTACGGATGAATTACTAAATAAGGGTAAAAATCTTGAGTGAGCATTATACTAAAATCAATTTTTAGTTTGAATATCAAATTTTAATTTGCATAATTTTGGTTATCTAACTTCAATTTGGTTTCATCAAGAGGGTACGAAAGAGTTTTTAGGAGGGATTTAATGAAGTGGTTGCTAGAATTGTCTCGTCAGCAGCAATTCGCCTCGTCATCTACTGGCACTTACATGCCACATTATCAACAATGTTCATGTGACCACCTATTTTGATAAGTGACCATGCGGACATCGTCGATGATGTAGCATGTAAGGGTCAGTAGATTATGTGACAAATTGCTGCTAATGAGGCAATTTTGGTAGCCACATCATCAAATTCCTCCCGAAAACTCTTTAGTACCCTCTCGGTAAAACCAAATTAAAATTGGATATCCAAAATTATACAAATTGAAGTTTGATGCTCAAAGTGAAAATTGGCCATATTATGGTACCCACTCAAGATATTTACCGCACTAAATAATATTTTTATGTTTTAGCTCCAATAAGAGTACGCCTAATGACCCATCTTATCGTATAAAGTCCATAATTATATTTATCTTTAATATTTTTTAACTTTATTTTTATTTTATGAAAAAAATAAATCACACACAATAAAAGAATAACATAAGACAGACTTACACAAAGATGATATGATGAGTGTATTATTGTTCAATATTTTATATCATTTTGTACACTCATTAGGTGTGTATTAGAGTTATATTTTGGAATCCGATGTTAAACATGGTGTATTTTTCATTCTCAGCTTCGAGCAGTGCTTAAGGATGAGAGAAAGCAAAAAGAAGCATTCTAGAGCCAAAGCGACGAAGATGAAGGAGCTTTCTCGACATTATTCATGAAGAACAACCCAAGACAAACTCACTTATGGTCATTCTATGGTCGTGCATACGGCCGTTTTGCTCTAACTGTGACTTACTATGAATGGAGTCAATCAAGTCAACAAGGATGGGGATGAAGGACTTTGATTAGTCCTGGTTGTACACTATGCTTCTTTAATTGGGCCGTAAGCCTCTTCCAAAGAACTTTACGGGCATGTTTATGCCCATAAGAAGAAGTATAAAGACGGGCAAGAGGACCGTACGGGTAAGACTTATGGTCGTAAGTGATTCCATAAGGCTCGTGACCCATCATCCCCAACTCCTTACGCCAGCGTTCTTGCGCCCATAAACAACCAGTATGTGGCACATTATAAATATTCATGACGAGGGTTTCTAGGGCATTGTTTGTTCTATTGGAATGTGAGGCTGAGGGGAAGAAAGGAGGCAAATCTCTAGGCTTTGGAGGCGATTCAACCCATCTATCTTGGAGAAGAAGAATTGTAGCGTCAAGATTAGCTTGGTGTAGTTCGTGGAAAGTCGAGCATTCTTCGGTAATCATCTCTAGGCACAATTGAGAGAGAGAGAGAGAGAGAGAGAGAGAGGGGGTTGGGGGTTCATTTCTTCTTTGATTCTCATTGTGTCTTGTTGTTTGGATGCTTGCCCTCTATTAATGGAGGGTTAATTTTGTAGATGTTTGGGCATAGTTAAACTCTAGGGTTTTATTCGATTTTGACATTGGTTGTGGATCTTGTTGATTTAATTGTTTCTTAATTGCAATCCATATTATTTGAATCCAATTGCGTGTTTTGTATGGATTAATTACTAGAGGCGAAAGCCTTAGTTCTCATGTATGATGTGCTTTGTGATGAGTAAAAATACCCACCTAGCATAGACATATCATGATTGGAGGGGATTGTGAGTAAGTCTAACAATAGGGTACTTTAAAGTTGAGAGTTCTCCTTCCTCAACCTCCTGAATGGATTAACAAGTGATTTCCATGCTCTTTGCAATTGTAGGTAAGAGATTTTAGGAGAAATAACATTTCTATTATGTATGGATTATTTATTTCATAAATTCTTGTTAATCCACATTGAAATTTTGTAGAGTGCAATGCAACTGTGGGGTGTCTGTATCATCACTATATCGAATTGGTTACTAATCGCCCTTGCAAAAGGGTTTAGTATATTTTAGGATTTCTCTCGGTTTAGATAGGATTTCATACTTATACAACATTTATCCTGAACTTAACAAGCCCTAAAAGGATACTATTACATGGGTATCCCTTTTCCCCCTCGTTTCTCAACTACTTTTATTTCCTTATTCTTGGTTCTTCTCTTTTGTTTCTTAGTTTGCTCATACACATCACTACTTTTGTTTAGGCTAATTTTCGGGATTATGACTAGTACTAGTATTCTCGATCTTCCCTATGGATCGATACCCTGTTTTTAAGCACTTTATTATACGATCGGTACGTACACTTGAGTCCCTATTATGATACAACCCAAAGAAAAATAGAAAAAATCATTCACTAGGCATGGAGAATACATCAAAAAAAGAAAAACATAAAAAAAATAACAAAGACAGCAGACACATAGTACAAGTAACAAACAGAACCTACCCTAAATGAGAGCAAAACATAAAATTTGTAATCCTATAACCCAATTTATAAAAATTGAGGGCAAAAAAAATTATAAATATTTTTTTCCCTAAAACTATATATTTTTAGGTTATATATACCCTAATTTGGGAAAAAAAATTAAGTGGCTAGACAATAGATATTTGCAACAAAATAAAGTTATATTACATAAATTAATTTGTATAATATCCACAGAACCAACAATAAACTTTGACATTTTTTTAAAAGTAATTTTTTATATTACATCTATAAATTTGTAAAAAAAAATAATTTTTTAAATAACAAGAGAGAAAAAAAGCAAACCCGAAAGTTTGAACTTTCACCTCGTAGTGATAGTCGTTGGTAGTATTTATATTTTATATTTTTTGAAATTATTATAATCTTGAGTATGAATGAATATAATTTTTTTTAAATGTTTATAATTCTTTAAAATTTAAGTCAGCACCCCTTTAGTTTTGCTCCTAGTTCTGCCACTTAGCTATAGTAGTTGATTAGATTACTAAAGACAATGACACCAAAAGAATAATAAATAGACGAAGGAGGCTCATGGGGATATACACAGTATGAGAGATCATATATCTATGGTAACACGAGAACAAACTCTCAGTGTTTTCAACAGAATCCATGATAATATTTGCATTATTACCACACCAGGAGGAGGAGTTCATGAAGTGTAAGCTATTCTTAGACTAAAAAAAATTCCAGCTAATTCTCGACTGAGTCGGGGTTGCGTAAAAAAACAGTGAACAAGCATAAGATTAATTTTTAATAATTGTGAATTAAGCAGAGTGGACTAATAATTAAAAATACCATTATTTACCCCAACCGTCTTGAACATTGCCCGAATAAATACCTCTTATGTTACCCTTAAAATCATAGATAATATTCGTCTTATTCTTTTATAATCTATTTGTGCTTCACTTGCATTAGTGTTCTTGCCAGTTTTTCTTTTCTTTAAATGTTTTTTTCTTTAATTTTTTTTTTTTTTGGTTTATTTCATTTAAGATACATTGTTTAATAGAATTTTTTTAAAATTATTTTTTTAAAAAAATATTTCATTATTTTTAGATAAAAAAATCATATACTTAATATTTGAAATTTAAATTATTTGTTGGTAATTAGCTATAGCTTAAAAATTGACCTGTTTGTCGATATTTGATACATAGCCAATATTTATTGGTGATCCGATTTATTGTTTTTGTATATATTGTGTTTGTTTTTTTATTTTTTTATTTATTTTTCTTTTTTTATTTTATGTGTTGTATATGCTTCTCTTAATGGCACTTGATGGGAATAATTTTTATTAAGGCCTTGATCTTCTTTGGGTCTTCTAGGTGATCACACATAGAGAGGGAGATGGCACAGGCATACAACTCTGTTTTCCACACGTTGGCATACAACTCCGTTTGATAATCAGCACACTCACTCACTCACTCAGAGAGACCACCACCAAAAAAATAAAGATATTTGCTGTTTATTAGCTGTTCATTTTGCCAGATATTATCACAAGATAATGCTACCATGTCACAAGCCACCTACACTGCCCATCCACCATATAGTATTTGAGTGGACCCAGTGGGGCATGCAGCTGGTTATATACGTGGGAGTTGATAACTGGTTAGGCGCCATTTCACAATCCCTTTGATATTTACCACTTGTATATTGTGTTTAAATTATTAAATTAATTTAACTTTGTAGTTTATCACTTATTTAAAAAATTAATTTAACTTTTTTTTAAATAACTAAGTAAATCATAATTTTTATTAAGTCAAAGATAAGCTAACCCATTCAACAAGGCATTTGTTGTGGTTATAATGGAATTTTATGAATTAAAAGACCATTATGTGATGTCTTGTTTAAAAATAGATAAATGAAAAGAAACAAATATTATATGGCTATTGTTCTCTTTAAAAAAAAAAATTCTAACAACATGATCTTGTGGGATAATAATATCACCTTCGTAGCTCAATTATATGAAAAAGAAGTGCCATCTATCTCTTTTTTCAAAACGATCATTAATCAAATACCACTATCATTTATTATTATTTATAAAAATAAATAAATTATAATTTACTGAATTAAAAATGAAAATAAATACATTACGCAAACCGATTTGAACAAAATATATAAACCAGACTAAAAGAAAATATTGCACAAAATCCACCAAAGGAGGAGAGAGAGGACAAAGCAGGACCAACAAGACAAAAAATAAATAAATAAATAAATAAATAAAAGTAGGGTAAACTATTCAATTAGTCACCCAACTTTCAAGTAACTCCTATTTTAGTCACCATACTTTTAAAATTTTCAATTGGCTACTTGTACTTTAAATTCACGCCTATTTAAGTCACCGAGCCTAACTCCGTCAACAGCTTTCCGACATGTCTTGCCACATCTCACCCAAAAGAAGTTGCTTGTGCCACCTGGAATGGCACATGGAGGAGTTTATTTATTTATTTGCTCCGCGCCAATAAGCAAGCATCCTTCGCGCCAAAAAGCAAATGCCCCATCTCCTTGTGAAGCTCATCACCCAGAAGAACCCTAATCGGCTGAGAGAGGAATGACGACAAAGACCTTGGTGATGATACTGTCAGGCAAAGAAGCCTTCCCCTCCCTCCAACAATCAATTATTCTCTCCGTGGATGTGTTATTCTAAACCCACATCCAAGACAGTTTTAGTGTTCATCAACTACAAAATAAATAAAAAATTCCAATCCCTAACCCTTTTCCATCTTTGTATCTCAAAGAATTCTAAACCCACATCTTTGTACCCAAAAAACTATAGATCCTACTAAAATCAATCACAAATTAAAGAACAAAACTTCAGAAATGAAAACATAGTAATATACAACTAATACATGTGAGGGAAAAGCAAATGTCAAGGGATGAAAATGAAAATCAACTTGATCTTGCTCATTTGTTGCCATAGCATCGGGCGATGATGTAGCTCACTACAACAATGTTCTAAGCGGGCTAAGGGTTCTCAAAAGGGGAAAATCTCAGAAAAACTCTAATATTCTGGGTGTCGATCTTCTCAAAAGGGGAACATTTCAGAAGAACTCTAATGTCCTAGGACAATCTTCAGGAGGGTGAGAGGAGATGAGACGATCTTTACGAGGATGAGAGAAGATGGGACGTTTGCTCTTTGGCGCGGAGAAAATAAACCCCTCCAAGTGTCATTCCAGGTGGCATAATCAACTTCTTTTGGGTGAGACGTGGTAAGACATGTCGGAACGCCGTTGACGGAGTTAGGCCCGGTGACTTAAATAGATGTGAATTTAAAGTACAGGTAGCCAATTGAAAATTTTAAAAGCATGGTGACTAAAATAGGAGTTATTTGAATGGTGGGTGACTAATTGAATAGTTTACCCATAAAAGTAAGACAAAGATGTTGGTGTTAAAGTTATCAAAACAAATTAAAAGGAGAAGATTGGGAATTCATGGAAATCAGGAACTAGATTTGAGAAACTGATGTTCATTTGATATTCACGTGATATGTGCGTCAACTGCAGCTGCTCCACCTATCCTGAGATACTTGAGCTGGGGAAGTTGGCCAAGCTGGGGAAGAAGAGGGCAATTTGAGCATAAATATAGACCGGAGGATCTTACGGGCAGGACTTATGCCCGTAAGATAGACCCTAAGGACTATCCAGAGGAGTTTACGATTACAGAGTTTACCACCGTAAGCTAAGCCGTAACACTAGATTGAAGATCTTACGGATGGGACTTATGCCTGTAACTAATCCCATAAGGCTAGCGGCTTAAAATCTCTGACATCATGATTTTGCCAGGGAGCAAGAGCACATGCATTGCTCACTTTGGAAAAAGAAGTATCATTAACTTTTTTTATATTTTTTTTTAATTCCAAAATTTGTTTTAAAAATTAATTTTATAAAACTTTTTTAAAAACATTAAAAAAATCAAATTCGTTGGTTTTTTTTTCAATTGTAACCATTTTTAATATTATTGTAGCTCTAGAATATTCTTATAATTTGATTTATTCTTATTCTCGAATCGTGGAGCATGTGATTAGCTTATAGCTTTTTCTTTGTAGTTTTTTTAAAACCTTTTTATAGTTTTATTGGTATTTTCAAAACCTTTGGATTGGTTTATGATTTTTATGCATCATTCATAATTTCAATTTTTTTCCTTTTTGGTTAATAGTGATTGGAATCAAATCACTAAAGCTTTCCAAATTTAGTTTTCAAAATAAAAAAAATTATACTCTCACAACAAATTTTGATGGTTGGAATGAATGAATCGACAGAATAGGATATTTAGGGGACATAACTCACTCTGCCAATTTATTTGTTGGCTTATTTTTTATTTTTATTTTTATTTTTGATATATTTAAGTCACAAGTTGCTGACCAATCACTAAATAAGGGTTAGTATCTTGAGTAAGTACTATACTATGATCAATTTTTAGTTTGAGCATCAAACTTTAATTTGTATAATTTTGGTTATCCAACTTCAATTTGGTTTCACCAAGAGAGTCCCAAGGAGTTTTTAGGAGGAGGGATTTGATGAAGTGGTTGCTAGAATTGCCTTGTCAGCAGCAATTCGCCTTGTCATCGATTGCCACTCACATGCCACATTATAAAAAATGTCCACGTGACCACCTAATTTGTATGCCTGACATTGTTGATTTGCATAATAAATGACCATATGGACATCGTTGATGATGTGGCATGTAAGGGTCAGTAGATTACATGACAAATTGTTGTTAATGAGGCAATTTTGGCAACCACATCATCAAATTCCTCCCGGAAATCCCTTGGTAGCATCTCGGTGAAACCAAATTAAAATTAGATAACAAAAATTATACAAATTGAAGTTTGATGCTCAAAGTGAAAATTGACCATATTACAGTACCCAATCAAGATATTTACCCCACTAAATAATATTTTTATGTTTTAGATCCTATAAAAGTACTCCTAATGACCCATCTTGTCGTATAAAGTCCATACTTATATATATTTATCTTTAATATTTTTTAATTTTATTCTTATTTTATTAGAAAAAATAAATAAACCACATACAATGAAAGAATAACATAATATAGACCGATACAAAGAAGATATGATGAGTGTATGATTGTTTATTATTTTATATCATTTTGTACACTCATTAGGTATGTATTAGAGTTATATTTTAGAATTTGATGTTAAATATGGTGTATTTTCCCTTCTTAGGCTTGGGGTAGTTATTAAGAATGAGAGAAAGCCAAAAGAAGCATTCTAGAGCCAAAACGAAGAAGATGGAGCTTTCTTGGCATTATTCATGAAGCCAGGACATACTTACTTATGGTCACTTTACCACCATGCCTATAACCGTAAGCCTCTTCCAGAGAACCTCGTGAGTATGATTATGCCCATAAAGAGGAGCATAAAAATAGACCAGAGGATCTTACGGGAAGGACTTACGCCCGTAAGATAGACCCTAAGGACTATCCAGAGGAGTTTACGATTACAGAGTTTACCACAGTAAGCTAAGCCATAACACTAGATAGAAGATCTTACGGATGGGGCTTATGCCTGTAACTGATCCCATAAGGCTAGCGGCCCATCATCCCCGGCTTCTTAAGGCCGCATTCTTCATCCCATAAAGCAACTCGCAAGTGGCGCAGTATAAGTATTCCTGACATGGGTTTCTAGAGCATCTTTTGTTCTATTGGAAAGTGAGGTTGAGGGGAAGAAAGGGGGCGAATCTCTAGGGCTTTGAAGGCAATTCTAGAGGTAGATTTAGCCCATCTATCTTGGCGAAAAAGGATTTTAGCCATCAAGGTTAGTTTGGCGGCATTCGTGGAACGTCCTAGGGCATTCTTCGGCAATCATCTCTCGGCACAATTGAAAAGGGGGTTTTCATGACTTCTTTTATTCTCATTACGTCTTATTGTTTGGATGCTTGCCCTCCATTAATGAAGGGGTTTTTCATCTCTTCTTTGATTTCTCTCAGTTCAAATAGGATTACATACTTATACAACATTTGTCCTGAACTTAACAAATCCTAGAGGGATACTATACCCGGACATCCCTTCTTTGGTTTCTCACTACTTTTTATTTCCTTATTCTTGTTTTTCTTCTCTTTCGTTTCTTAGTTTGCTCGCACACATCACTACTTTTTGTTTAGGATAATTTTTCAAGATTAGGACTAATACTAGTAATCTCGATCTTCCTTGTGGACTGATACCCGCTTTTTTAGCACTTTTATTATATGATTAGCACACACACTCGTGTCCCTATCACGGTACAACCCAAAGAACAATAAAACAAATCATTCACTAGGCATGGAGAATACATCAAAAAGAAAAGAAAAAAAAACAAACAACAAACAACAAACACATAGTACAAGTAACAAACAGATGCTACCCTAGCTGAGAGAAAAAAAACATAAAATTTGTTATCATATAACCTAATTTATAAAAAATTGAGGGCCTAAAAAATATTATAAATAGTTTTTCCCTAAAACTATATTTTTTAGGTTATATATACTAATTTTTAAATAAAAATTTAAGAGGGTAGACAATAGATTTTTGCAATAAAATAAGTGATATTATATAAATTTATTTGTATAATATCAGAGAACCCACAATAAATTTTCACATTTTTTAAAAAGTAGTTTTTTTTATATTATATCTATAAATTTGTAAAAAAAAATGTGTTTTTTAAATAATAAAAGAGAAAAGAAAGCAAAATTGAAAGGTTCAACTTCCACCTCGTAGTCATAGGTGTTAGTAGTATTTATATTTTATATTTTTTGAAATTAATATAATCTTGAGTCCGAACGAATATAAATTTTTTAATATTTATAATTCTTTAAAATTTAAGTCAGCATATCTTAGTTTTGCTCATGGTTCTGCCATTTAGTTATAGTAGTTGATTAGATTGCTAAAGAGAATAACACCAAAAGAATAATAAATAGACAAAGGAGGCTCATGGGGATATACTCAGTATGAGGGATCATCTATGTTTATATAAATATATATATATATTATAATAAATAAATTAAATGTATTTCCTAATTTAAACAAAATATTCAAAATATTCAAATCTCAAGACCAGCCGAGAGCACAGATCTCAAGGCTGTCTAAAATACACAAATCTCAGGACCAGTCGAGAGCATCGATCTCAAGACGGTCTGAAATACTCAAATATCAAGATCAACCGAGAGCACAGATATCGAGGCGATCTAAAATATCCAAAATATCCAAAATACACAAGTCTCAAGACCAGCCAAGAGCATCGATCTCGAGGCAGTCTAAAATACTCAAATCTCAGGATCAGCCGAGAGCACTGATCTTGAGGCGATCCAAAATATTCAAAATATTCAATCTCAGAATCAGTCGAGAGCACCGATCTCAAGATGGTCTAAAATACTCAAATCTCAGGATCAGCCGAGAGCACCGATCTCGAGCCGATCCAAAATATTCAAAATACACAAAATCTCAGGATCAGCCGAGAGTACCGATCTCGAGGAGATCCAAAATATTCAAAATACACAAATCTCAGGATCAACCTTGAGCACCGATCTCAAGGCGATCCAAAATATTCAAAATACACAAAATCTCAGGATCAGCCGAGAGCACCGATCTCGAGGCGATCCAAAATATTCAAAATACACAAATCTCATGATCAACCTTGAGCACCGATCTCAAGGCGATCCAAAATATTCAAAATACACAAATCTCAGATCAGCAGAGAGCACGAATCTCGAGGCGGTCTAAAGTACTCAAATTTCATATTAGCGGAGAGCACCGATCTCGAGACGATCCAAAATATTTAAAATACATAAATCTCAGGATCAACCTTGAGCACCGATCTCAAGGCGATCCAAAATATTCAAAATACACAAATCTCATATCAGCAGAGAGCACGGATCTCGAGACGGTTTAAAGTACTCAAATCTCATATCAGCGGAGAGCACCGATCTCGAGACGATCCAAAATATTTAAAATACACATCTCAGGACTAGTTGAGAGCACTGATCTCGAGGCGGTCTAAAATACTAAAATCTCAGATCAGCCGAGAGCACCGATCTCAAGGGAGTCTAAAATACTCAAATCTCAGATCAGCTGAGAGCACAGATCTCAAGGCAATCTCAATCTCAAAATCAGCCATGAATAGAAATCACAAAAAATAAATAAATAAATAAATAATATATATATATATATAATAATAATAAATAATAATAATGATAATAATAATCATATATATATATATATATTAATAATTGAAAGAAATATAAATTTTTTTTTATTATAATACAAATAAAAAATAATAGAATATATATATATATATATATAAATCGATAAAGATAATAAAAAATCAGATAAAGATAATAAAATTAAAGTAAATATAATTGTAATAATAAAAGGAAAATATAAATAAAAATAAATAGATAAAAAAAATAAATTAATAAAAAAATAAAATAAAAAAAATCTAAAAAGAAGAGGGATAAAGATAATAAATAAAATAATAATAATAATAATAATAATAATAAAATATATAAAATAAAAATCAAATGAAGATAAAATAAATTAAAATAATAAATTAAAATAATATTATATAAATATAATAAATTAAAATAATAATATATATATATAATAAATTAAAATAAAATAAAATAATGCAATTTTAAAAAAAAAGTGGGGCGTGGGGCGTGGTCGCCCCACGATCAACCAAACATAAATTTTTAATATTTAATATATAATTATAATATATATAATTATTAAAATATATATATAAAAAAATAATAAATATATAAAATAAATAAATAAATAAAATATAAAGAATATATATGTTTGTCGTGGCCGTCATGCTCATGTGGAACCGCTCCACGTTGCCTCATAACCGACGCGTCGCTTCACGATCAATGCAACGGCCCGTGAAATCTTTAAAAGAGGACGAAGGCGAGAGAAAATAGAGGAGGAGAACCGGAGAGAGTTGGAAGACGAAGAGGAAGAAAAAAAAGGACCGAAGAGAGAGGATCGCAGATTGAAGACGAAGGCGAGAAAAGAAAGAAGAAGACGGTGAAGAAAGAAGAAGAAGGAAGAACAAGCGACAGAGAAGAAGAAGGAGAAGGTCTAGTTCATTTCCTCCCCTTTCCAGACTTCTATATATATATATATATACATAAGAAGAAAAGCTGTTGTTGTTGCCTTCTGTACGTTGTTGCTGCCGTTGCTGTTGCTGGTGCTACTGCCTTTGTTGCTCTCATCTACCAACGTTGCTGCCGCCATTGTCACTTGATGTTGTTGCTGCTCGCCACTGATGTGTCGCTATTGTCACTGCCGCCGATGCTGTCGAAGTGATGCTCTTTCCTTGAAGTCTCCAAAAAGGATCCAGACAACAATAGCCGCCGTCAGCGCGAAGATAGTGACACCAGCCCTTTGATACACGTGAGAGAAAAAGTGAGAGCTTGAGATGGAGAAGTCGTTTGATCACGTGTTGAAGCCGGCTTGCGAAGGCTGTAGATTGGCATTGATCTCGTGCTGAAGATGGCGAATGAAGACTGTAGATCAGCATCGGAACTCTATGGGAGTACAAATTCCGATCAAGTATCAATGCAAAAAAAAATGAATAAATAAATAAAAATTTATCTTGGAAGATGTAGTACTGGACTGCCGCTATTTTCAAAGAAGAAAGGTGCTAAGAATAAGTGGTTGCCTCATTGGAATACACCGCAAGGGCAGGAGAAATACAAGAATATGAGACTGGTCAACGTCTGTTTCAAGGACACCCAGAGGATGCTCACTTGCTCAGCCTATAACATATTATCTTCTAGTGTTGCATGGGAAGAAGTTTAAAGCCTTGCCTGTTGGTTCCTAGTAAAATTGCACAATATAAGCAACTAATGGTGCTGTTGCTGCTTTTGATGAAGTAAGAAAAGCTGAGCTCATGGTTAGTGATGTGTCAAATGGTGGTCATCTAAAAGAAGTAAAAAATGATGATAGAAACCATTACGATGAGCATGAGGAAGATGAAGAAGAAGAAGAGACAATAAAAAAAATATATAAGTTTTGTTTGGTTTCACAATGAAACCCGTATATAAACTTCTGAGCAGCGTGCTGCCACGTATATTGCGAGTCTTGCGAGGGCATTGGTCTATTGCCATGGGAAGCATGTCATTCACAAGGATATCAAGCCAAAGAACTTGACTTGATATGGAGGGCCATCGTAAGATTGTAGATTTTAGATAGGCTGTTCAATCAAAGAGGCGTGCCATGTGTGGCACCATAGATTACCTTGCACCTGAAATGATAAAAAAACCAAAGAACATGGCCATACTGTTGATAACTGGATATTAGGTGTTCTTTGCTATAAGCTTCTTTATGGTGTTCCACCATTTGAAGAGCCGGACCAAAATGACATCTTCAGGAAGATCATGAAGGTAGATCTGAACTTCCCATCAACGCCTCGTGTGTCTCCAGAAGCAAAGGATTTGATCACGAAACTTCTTGTAAAGGGTTCATCCAAGCGACTCTCCTTGAAGAAGATCCTGGAGCATCCCTGGATTGTAAAAAAAAAAATAAAATACAGATTTGGAATTAGCATGTAACAAGGAATTTCAAACGCCACTTAAAATGCTATAATATACTAATGCTAGTTATGCACATCCTTCTAATTAACAATATGAGGACTAATTGTCCATTTTCAAAAAAAAAAATTAAAAAAATAAAATATATAAAATATATAAATAATAATAATAATGATAAAATATATTTCCAAAGGCCCTTATTTGAAGAAAGAAATGCAACCCAATATTGTATATAATGATGTATAGGGGGATCCACCATTTAAAAGATTGAAGATGCATGTGGAAATGAGCAAATGATGATATATTTACGTGGCTCATGCATGGGATACATAAATCAAAGTCATGCACTTTTCATTTGTGCATTTGTTGTATATATATATATATATATTCAAAAGTTCATGGCCCACCACAAAAGAGAGGCACATGGGAATGACTAAGTAATAATAATAATAATAATAATAATAATAATAAAATATATAGGCATTTTGCAAAAGCTTAACAAAGCAATGGATGATGCTTATTCAGTAACACAATAACAAGTAAGAAAAGGGTTCTCTGGCCTCCAAGCTTGGATACTAATTTGATGCAAAGTAACTTATAGGCCATGAACATTGTGGTTGATTAATGATAACTTGTTTTGCACCTTGGTTATCTGTCACGGAAAGTTAAAACCTGTGCAGATATGTTAAGCTGAATTCTTGGTAAGCTTTGTAGAGTAATCTTAATAAGGACCGACGTTGAGAGATCTGAAACACTTGTTTTGGTGTCAACTGTGTGCTGAAAGTGAAACATTTCTTTTAAGTATGCAAACAATCATGCTGAAAATCCAAATCTGGCATTATCAACTGGTCTTTTGTTTGAAGCATTGGTGAACTTCCACAAGGCCAAGTTCAAGGGAAGCTTTATGTAATTTGTAAAGAATGATATAAAATATTTATATTACAATGGGATGAGTTATAGAAGCTGCTAGCCTTTTATGTCATATAAGGATAAGTGAGCCCTACCCAAATGCATGAGAGTTTGCAAAGAGCACTTGTAAATTTTATCAAGTGTGGTCTCCACTGATGTGATAAAGGTTGTATTTGATGGACGTATACCATTAACCATTATTAAAAAAAAAATAGATAATTGCTGATGTGGAGATTTCAGGTGGAGCCCACATATTTTTTTATTACATGGAAATATCCTATTCTACATCAAAAATGCCAATTTATTTAATGGGAAATTAATTCATGTCTGACCACTTGTTTGGTTAAAAAACTTCAAACTAGCAAAAGATGATTTGAAGGATTTTGATTGTGAAGTACCGACAAGAATGATTCGAAGCAATGGCACAAAAAAATGCTTATCTCGAGATAGCGGCAATGTCTAAAATAAATATAAATTTAAAGGCAACAATGAGATCTATACTTTAAGGTGACAACAAGGCATACAACGTGGCGACTAGACATGGCCACGGTTCGAGAACCTGCGGATTACGGTTCTCGAACCGCCGATTCGAGTTCAAGAAACCTTGAACGGAACCCGAACTCACCTAAAGCAAGGTTCTTGGCGGTTCGGTTCCGGTTCGGTTTCGGTTCCCGATTCTGGCGGTTTAGTTCAACTGATTCCGGTTTGACTGGTTCATACGGTTCGGTTTTTTTAACTAAATAATTCAATAATTCAAATTAATTAACACAAAAAAATACAAGAATTAATTTAATACTAATATAAGATAGTAGGTTAAGTTAGATGACGTATACGGTATACCCGAGGTTTCAATGTTTTATTTATTTTTGTTGTTATTATTTTTTTAATGTTCATGTATGTTATTTGTTTTTTCTTTAGGAATTGTTTTTATTTTTCCTTTTTTTCTTTTTGATTTCTAGTATACTTATATAAGTTTGCATAGTTTACAAATTGAAAATCTTGGGAGTTTTTATCTATATATTGGAATATATATATATATATATATATATATATATATATATATATATATATATATATATATATCTTTTAAATGATCAACAAAAATCGAGCAAATTGATATATATACACATATATATTCATGTTTATTTTTATTTTATTTATTTATATATTTTTTTAATGATTCAAATGTTTTTACATGAGAGCATTTTTACTCAGAGTATATTTTCATTTATATAAAAATAAATATAATTTAATATGAACTACGTTAATTTTTGTAAGTTTCAAAAAGCGGAAGATATATAAAAGTCTAGTCTTTGTTTTTTTATATTAAATTATAAAAAAATAATATGGAAATCTACTAAAAGAATTGAATATTTAAGTACTTCTCGTTAATTAAATTGTTTTTAATAAATCCATATTTAATTTGTAACTCAATAATTTGTGGCATAATCAATTAATTATAATCTTATCCTCTCGCATGAGTAACAAAGTTTCGCATGAGCACGAAGACATATAAGTTGGACGAATGTCACAAATCATACCTAATCGGCTAATCAAGTATTCGAAATCGGACCTAATCAATAATCAATTTGGTTAATATCTTTAATTAATTATTTAAAATATCTTTTAAACATGCAATTACTTAATTAATTACTAATTAATGATATTAACAAAAATAAAAAAACCTAATCATAAATGACTTTATTTATATAGTATGACATTATTCATATTATATTTATATAATATAATATGAACTTTTGTTTGAACCTTTGGTTGAACAGGTATGTGAGCTCACGGTTGAATCAGCATATGGAATCACGGTTGGAACCGCCGGTTCCACGGTTTTTAGATTTTTGAAACCGGAACCGAACCTTATATGAAGGTTCGGTTCCGCTTTTAGAGACGATTACGGTTTTCCGGTTCGGTTCCGGTTTTTGGCGGTTCGTTCCGGTTCGGTTCCACTGCTTTTGGTTCAAAATAGGCCACGCCTAGTGGCGACAAGGCATCATGCACAAAGAAGCAGCAACGATATATATATATATATATAATGAATAACAAAATTTATAATTCATATATTTTCTCGCCTTTTACTTGTACTTGAGCCCTTAATCGGAGGTTTCTAAGATCTCAGTCTGGGGTAATTAATAATGGAGGCTTGCCTCTATTAGGAATGGAAGAGCCTACAAAGATAAAAATAAATAAAATAAAATAATATTTGTGATTCGATATATCGCCTAGTGTCTCTTCACCGATACGACACCAGGGCGCGTATTTTCGATCCCACAATCTATCCATGATAACACCAGAACAAGATTTTCAGTGTCTTCAACATAATCCATGATAATATTTGCATTTTTACCACACCGGGAGAAGGAGTTCATGCATGAAGTCAAGGCTATGCTTAATAATAGTATACTAAAAAAATTCAAGCTAATTCTTGATTGAGTTAGGGCTGCAGAAAAGCAGTGAACGATCATAAAATTACTTTTTGGTAATTGCATAATTAAGTGGAGTTGGATAATAATTAAAAATATTATTATTTGCCCCAGCCATCTTGAACATTGCCCAAATAAGTACCTCTTATGTTACCCTTAAAATCATAGATAATATTCATCCAATATTTTTTTATTGACTAAAACGCCCATACTCATTTACAAAAATTCTAAGATATTTGATTAATTAATACTAATTAATAATATATTATTAATTAAATATTATTAGTTAATAATATAATATTATTAATAAATATTATTATATTAATTAATATCATTATTAATTAATATAGTAATAATTAATGGAGACATTTATGTAAATAATGAAGAGAATCATGTATAGGTTTCATGTAATTGTAAATAAAGTTATAATTTTGTCTTTTATCATAGGGATAATTTAGTACTCTATAGTATTGATGACCAAAGAGTAATGTATGAACAATACAATCAAATGAGGGTTCAACCCATTATTACCTAAATAATGGGTAATACATGAACAATACTTGCCCATGTATTGCCTAAATAACTTATCATTGAGCTAAGTGTTAACCAAACGTAATAATTAAAAATAAAAAACCAGATAACATCACAATTTGCCACAATCTAATGGAAAAGTCTTGGTTTTAAAGTACCAACAAAGCAATTTACATTATATACATAAGATCACAAACATGAATTATATATATATATATTTTTAAAGCACTAACAGAAAATTTCAAATTTTACAGGGGTGTATCTATAAAATCTCAAATAATTTGGGTACTATTTCCAAATGCGCACAGTAGCTTCTCTTCGTTTTCCTCTCTTCCCATTTTACCCCTCATCCGCCATCGAATTTTCAAACCCTGGGATCCCATGCCGGAGAGGTCTCAACGGCGGCGAGGCCTCGCCGATCCGGCGGGGACTGGGGTGGCTTCTCGCCCTGCTTCGTCTTCTTCGGAGAATCCTGGGAATGGGGCCAGCTTACGTTGATCGTGTTCTTTTCAAGAACCTCGTCGAGATGGTTCCTCTTGTCGAATCCCTCATGGTATTCTCCCTCTCTTTCCTAATTCTTCTCCGCATTCGCCATGAATCGCTTGTTTAGGTCTTCATTATCTGATTTTCTAGTGGTTTTTTTGGTTAGGGTCGGAGATCAACCTCCGAAGGTGAACCAGCTCTGTTTATGAGTTCACTTTTTTTTTTGATAAAAAGTTCATTTTTGTTTATCTTTTTTTTTTTTAAAAAAAAATTCAAATTACTGGATATATATTCCTCTTGGATTCACTCGCACGCGTTTAATTTGAAGGGTTTTTTTTTTACCTTAGAATTCATGTGCATTCTGAAATAGCTTTGGTTTTATATGAATTTGGATTCTGTTCTGTGAGTTCATTGTTATTTTATCTTCTTGTTTTCAGAATTTTTCTTTTTTTCTTTTTTATCTTTAATTTTTTGTTATCAGAAGTGAAGGAATGAAAATATGAGTTCATATAAATTCTTGGATATCCCTGCTTAGTTCAGTTCAAAATGTGAAATTTTTGCTAAACTTCTGGGAATTCTTGTGTGGGTTGTTGCACATAGGTTTGCTTTCATTGGACTTAGTTACTATTGAATTGATTGAACTACCTGTGAAGTTGATGATTTGTACTTCTCCGTCCCATTATAAGTGTCCGCGTTTAGAAGCTTTCCATGTCCCAACTTACTTGTTCACATACCTACTTTAAGGACTAATTTTTAAATTTAATCTTACTAACTTATTTAAATGCACTGTTCTACCATGATCATCTTAAATGGACAGTTTTAGTGAATGGAGAGAGAAATGGGCAAAATGGGAAAAGGGATGCTAAATATTCATGAAATTTTTAATTCAAACTACTTTTCTTACACTTCGTGAAATTGTTAAGGTGGACGTCTATGATGGGACGGAAGGAGTAAGTTCAAGAAACTAATTCATTGATCATTGAATTTGTTTCTTTTTTTGGCACTGTTGTTTGTTTTTATGAGTTGAAGTTCTTTATTTTGTACTTGTCATGTATTCCTTCATAAACAAATTTTCAGGTTTGTTATCATAATTCTATTCATATTATGTTGGTTGCCATTGAAGTGAGGTTGTCAATCTTGTTTCTTGTTGTTTCTTATATAACTAGAAATTTTTTCAATTTTCTACTTTTCACGTGATGCTATTTTTGTTGTTGATTCTTTTGTGAGGTTATTTAAAAATTTTGACAAATACAAAAATTATACACACTCACTTCTGAACAATCCTAGTGCATTTCTTTAAAAACAAACTTTTGGGTTCTTCTCTGCAATGTTGTTGATGTTGTGCTGACACCATAGGGGATTAAGTCTGCTCCTCCTCCTTGTGGACCTAGAATTTATATTCATTATTATTCCTAACTTGGGCAAAAATACACTCAGTTAGACAGTGTCTGGTACTTATGTAAAAATTTTCATAAATGGATCTTTGGCAATTTACTGGAAAAAGACTTGAATGGGCTGTGGCTTACTAACCCCACTGTTAGGTGGAGAATGAAATAGGTGTGGATAGCTGGACCTTTTGGTAAAAGGAAAAGAAAAGAAAGAGAGGTTTTATTAAAATTGAAATTTGTCTAGAACAAATGTACAAAAATACAACTTCGTCGAGATTCAAGGTTGCATTTTTGTCTGGTCTTATTCAATGTTCAAATATGGTGCAATTGTTAATAAGGCTTCGCTTAGTTGTTCAGTTCACTCTTAAAAGGTCACATTACTTATATGTCACTTTTTTCATGTAGACTGGTGTGATGAGCAACAGACTTTGTTAATTTTAATGAAGGATGGTTGGTAAGGATCCTTGTTTATTGAAAAAGTGGATAAACCACGTGTCGTTGAAGAAAAAGCAGAGATCTGAGCAATGCCCACTATGTGTGGAAAAAAATACTAAACAAAGCGAAAAAGCAACTGATAAGAAGCGAAAGGAAAGGTGAGGCGGAAGAACATTCGCATAGTAGAAAGGAAGAAATAATCCTATTTCTCCCAAAGCTCCGGGTCTATCCCATTGATCGGTCGACCACCGGGGATGTCGACATGGGGCTCTATCATCACCAAACTGCTTTGAACGCTGGTGATAGAGTCTAATAGCTTTCTTTTTTTTGCTTTTGGGACTGCCACAACAGTCCAATGAAATGAAAGTTTGTTCATAAACTCACTGCACCATGCACCAGTCTTTCCCAGTACCTCCATCAACTTGTGGACCAATACCAGTCGCTTGGGCAACCACCAAATTTTCATTCTCCCAAATCTCATATTCAACATTGTAAGCATCTTCCGAAATAGAGGATGACCAAAATGTAAAAATTCTTGAAAATTTTTAGGAATTAATGGCGAAACCCCATGGAAAGGAACCCAATCAAAGCCATGAGGAGGGGTTTTCAGCAAATCACCAAAATCTTCCTTTGAACTCTCAGCTTCAACAATTGGGTCTAAGTTTGGATTCACATGAGATTTGGGTTGATGTGTTTCTATCACAATCAAATGGGCTATCTGGTTACCCTCACCAAGAGTAGCCCAATACGCCCATCATGTATCTTAGTTGTTTTAATATCCAGAAGGTCCATATCAGCATTTGCGTGAGTCAATTAAACCCAAATTCCTCATATCATCTTGGAATGAGGAACGTTGGACACGTAGTGGATTCATGAGACTCATGCATTGGTTTCATCTTCACTAAATTGCTCTGACATGGTGCAGCCTCACCCAATGGGAATATGACACCGTTGTGCACATTCATCGAGGACTGTCCTATGGCCTGGTCAACAACAGCTAGTGGCTTCACCAATGTTAGTCCAACGGTTCTTAGTGATTGACCAATGGTTCGTAGCACCACTGTGGGAGGAATTGGATCCATGGTTTGACGATCATCCGACGACAACATACGGGAGGCAGAAGCCTTGAAAGCAGTCGCCTCGGGAGCTAAGCACGTCGGACAGGGTCTCAACCACCACCGTAGTGACCTGAGGAGTTGAGGTCGTCAGACAGACAGATGGGAGGCCAACACACCTCTGTTTCCCAGACCTATGCACCACGCATCGAGACTCAGCTGTCATTGCCCAATAGGTACGTGCATCCTTGTGACCATCAGGCCATCCGAATGATACACTGGGTAGACCCATGTCAACGTTACATGAGAAGATCTCCACCGTAGCCGGAGCATCAACGAAAATCCCACCCGAAATTCTAGAAGGATACCTATCCCAAACATTGCCTCCTTCATCTCCAACCACCGCATGAGGCTCACTAAAAACTAATCCCAGCCCACCGTGAGAGCGAGGCTCCACCATGACTGATATCTCACCCGAAGACCATCCTTTGCCTCCATTTTTCTTCCGCACCTTGGTG